>NC_057401.1:46146428-46260524 GCF_019320065.1 Cervus canadensis | reverse complement strand
GATTATAGGTGTCTATTCTCATGTATATTTCACATGTGTATATAGCTAACTATCTACTAGATACTTTAAAACCCACTGTATATATTGTTCACTGTGTATTAGGTATTTAAAACCCACTATCTTTCTGCAGGCATCTTAATTTAAAACGTTCGAATCAAACTGAATCCCTGCCTCTCTCTTCACACAAGCTCTTCTGGTAGAAAATGAGAATGTATCTTTTGCTCTCTTTCTCCCTCAAACCTTTTGTCGACCTAATTACTAAACCCTATGGCTCACCCACTTAACTGTATCTCAAATCCCTCCTCTCCTCTGATTCAGTTCAGACACATCAACCCTTGCTCTTCCGATCCAAGCAATGTGCTCCGTTGCTGCCAGAGTAATTAGACAAAATGAAGAATAGTATGAAGCTGGTGCTCTCTTAAAAAATGCTCCCTTAGACAATACAGGTAGCATTTTGTTTTTGTATCAACCCTCTTCATGATGCTGATTCTGCTATATTTCCACTCTTATTTCATACAACCTCTGCTACAAATCCTGGGATCCGGCCATACCAAATCACGTGCATTTTTCCAAATGTCACCTTTGTTCATTCTGTCCTTCCTAACAAAAATGCTCTCCCTCTCAATGCCTGTCTTCTTTCCTGGAAAATACTTAAATATCTTTCTCTTTCCTGGTCTCCTTACATCTGAAGAGTTGATCATTTTATTATTTGGGCATTAAATATATGTATAGTATAAATGTTTTTGTATCATTGTCCACTTAATATTTCTGGAAATAAGTTTACTTGCATATGTACACATATGTGCATGTATATTATATTTATGCAATTTATATATAACTTACATCTATAGACAAAAGCAAACAGAAGAGTGAAGCAGACAATGTGTGTGAGAGAATCTACAATGTAATAAAAGTGCATGTATATGTCTGTGAGAGAGAGAAAGAAAAAATGTTATGACTTTATAATCTTTCAAAATGCACATGACTTAGTAATGTTTTTGGTTTCTTATTTCTCACTATAATATTATTAGTTTGTTATTTTTTATCATACTTCCTTCCATGTAGTAGTAAGTGTTTAATAAATCAAAGAATGCTTTAATAACATGACTTCTTTGTAATTCTTCCAAATTATAGGTACTAGGACCATAGGGAAAAATCCTACAAATATATAAGGATATTTTTGTGATCACAGTAAAAATCAGAGCCATTATCTAACCTATATAAATAGTAGAACAGTGCTTTTGACTATAAGAATATCCATTTTTTCTACATTAAAAAAGGGGGAAAGAGACATTTTTAATTTCATTCCCTCCTTTCTCAGGCTAAAACATCTTCCTTGGGACACACCTGACTATTGCTCTACTTGAAATGTGCTTGATAATTTTAAAATATGCAGATCAGCCTGAGGTCTACATTACCTTAGAATCCCCAGTAGAGGAGAAGCTGACTATTTACAAAGTGAAAATCAGCACTTGTTAAATCACGCCTCCCTGGTACCAGGCAGGGATTATGGTCATCTCACAACTCACTGAAAGTATATGATTAAAATCTCTGTGTGTATCATATAGACATTTCCTTGAAAGACCTTGTCTCATGCAAACTTGTTTATTTACCCACCAAACAGTACAAGGATCCAATAAAGCATTCACTTGCGTTTGGTCCTTAGATATTGCAAAAGCACCTCAGGTATGCAGATGATACCAATCTCATGGCAGAAAGCAAAGAGGAACTAAAGAGCCTCTTGATGGAGATGAAAGTAAAAAAGCTGGCTTAAAACTCAACATTCAAAATACTAAGATCATGGCATCCGTTCTCATCACTTTATGACAAATAGATGGGAAAAAATGGAAATAGTATTTTCTTGGGCTCCAAAATCACTATAGATGGTGACTGCAGCCATGAAATTAAAAGATGCTTGCTCCTTGGAAAAAAAGCTATGCCCAACCTACACAAGGTATTAAAAAGCAAAGATATCACTTTGCCAAAAAAGATCCATATAATCAAAGTTACGGTTTTTCCAATAGTCATGTAGAGATGTGAGAGTTGGATCACAAAGGAGGTTGAGCACCAAAAATTGACGATTTCGACCTATGGGGCTGGAGAAGACTCTCGAGAGTCCCTTGTATAGTATGAAAATCAAACCAATCAATCCCAAAGGAAATCAGTCCTGAATATTCGCTGGAATGCTGAAGCTGAAGCTCCAACACTTTGGCCACCTGATGAGAAGAGCCAACTCACTGGAAAAGACCCTGATACTAACAAAGACTGAGGACAGGAGGAGAAGGGGCAATAGAGGATGAGATGGTTGGATGACATCATCGACTCAATGGACATGAGTTTGAGCAAACTCTGAGAGATAGGGAAGCACAGGGAAGCCTGCTGTGCTGCAGTCCATGGGGTCATGAAGATGCAGACATGACTTAGCAACTGAATAACAACTGACAAAGGTTTGATTTACCCGGGTTTGTATCAAAATGCATGGACATTTTATGAATTCATTATGTCCCATCTGAAGTTGTTCCCATTTACAGGCAACTAGTGAACCACTGAATTAACTAAAGGCAAGATTCATCAGGGAAGATAAAGAGAATCTTTGATGTAGCAATTTCTTTTTGAGTATAATGGTTAGAAGCATAGATTTTTGAGCCATCGAAACTGTTACTTCTTTTCCAGCTGTAAAACTATGAGCAAGTGACTTAAGTTTCATGCTTTTTTGAACTAATAAAAGGGGAAATAAATGTTATATTATTATAATTATACAGATATGAAGATTAAATGAATTAATTTTATATTATATTTACACTGTTTAATCTGTGTTATAACATTGTGCCTATTACTATTATTTTTATACTATTGCTGTATTTTATTTAAGTGTAGGCAAACCAGACAATCCATATTTATGTCATTTAATGAGCTAAATAAAGGTAGCCAATAAAGGTCATTCAGTTAAAGCAAACAAACATAGGTATAAAACCTCCTCCGAGTGATTCTAGAATTGCATGCTATGGTATCTGAATTGGCTGTATTTCTGTATAATCTTTAAACATAACTTTATGGAAAAGTGTTGGCATCAAAATACTCAGAAAACTAGTCTCATTAAGTTTATATGTACATCCAGTGTCCCATCATCTTAAAAAAAAAAACAAAAAAAAACTTTCCTGTAAGTGAAAATTCTCTGCTAATTTTCAGAACCAACAACCAAATGATGAAAACCTGATTTTTGTTACCATTCTCAATGTCACAGCAAAAAAAAAAAAAAGTAAGCAGCAATAAATTTACTCTTTTGAGGGCACTTGGGACAGATCTGTAAGCTTGTGTAATAAATATATCACATTGTAACAAATTTGATATTAATCATCTATATACATAATATTCTGAAATATATTAAGAGATCAAAAATAAATAAATATAAAGAAGCCCATCACTCAATCATACTTTTTTGGAGCTTATAAATTCTCTCTCTTCATAAATTCCCAGCTCAACTAATACATAAATGTTTTTGATACTGATTCCTGACTTCCACTTGTCCATCTAAGCTGTCTGCAAAGAGGTCTGTGTCTTAAATAGACCAGGGGTGTGGTTCTAGGACAACTGGGTTTCTCTGGAGGCCATATGCATTACTAAGTAGATGATAAAATAATCTCTTTTCTTTGCTCTGTGTTACAATGCATGGAAAAGCAGCCACATAAGAATAACAAGCTGTAGTCTTCCCAAACTATGTTCTAAAGTTGGGTTTTTTTGCCGGATCTCAGTCAGATGTTTAGATTCTTTCTTATTCTTGAGTGTGTGCTTGCTAAGTCACTTCATTTGTGTCTGACTCTGTGTGACCCTATGATCTGCAGCCTGCTATGCTCCTCTGTCCATGGGATTCTCCAGGCAAGAGACAATCCATACTGGATTGTCTGGATTCAGTACTGGATTGAATTCATGCTGGATTGAATACTGGAGCGGGTTGCCATGCTGTCCTCCAGGGGATCTTTCCAACCCAGGGATCACACCCAGATCTCTTTCATCTCTTGCAGTTGCAGGTGGGTTCTTTACCACTAGCACCACCTGGGAAGCCCCTCTTTCTTGAGTTCTAGTGAAATACTGTCCCATCCAAGTACTAGAGCCAAGTCTTCTAGACACCAGCAGGTTGACTGGAACCCTGATCATCCATGTAGCTGCTTTTGTAAACTCTTTTTCTCTAGGCATGGACCTTCCTTTCTGATGTCTATTTTTTTTTTGTCATTCTGTTTCTATTTCTTTCTTTTTGGAAAGTATTTGAGAGAGTCTTATCATACAACATCTTCTTCTGTATTAAGGCAATGAGCCTAGCCTCACCTCTGCATATCAACTATTCTTTAATCAATGATTCTGATTCTAGAGGAAACTTAGTATCCTAGCATTTTTCCAGAGGTGCTTTTTAAAAAGACCATTTGGGCACAAATCCCACTGTCCTGGGTGTTTTTGCCAAGCCTACAATGATCAGGTTCCAGTACTTTAATCTCTTCATAATCCTTTTCCACAAAGCCTATTTTGTTTTCTGATTTTTAGGGAAAGAAGGAAGTACGTGGGGGCAAAAGAAACTAAAAATACTCAATTGAAAATACCAGGTGGATAGAATACAGGTGATGGAGTATAACGTTTGTCTATCCTAGCACAATGAAACATAGTAAAAGTTAAGGACCATTGAACGTTTGACTGCTTGAAGAGCAGGAACATTTGCTCTGAAGTCCTCATCCATGGATGTTCTTTTATTCATATGAGGTAAGTTCATTCATTTTGTTGAAGTTATAGGTACTTTAGACTTAAGGCACTTTTATTTACTTTTTGGCCATCAGTGAATAGCAGCACAGCATCAGAGCAAGAAAAACAAGATTAGAGTTTGCACATTTCTCGTGGAGAAGGAATAAGGAAGGGGAAGCAAATCATTATGTAAGGAGAAGCAGGAGGCTTGAGATGTGGGTTTGTTGCCTGGGTCGGGAAGATCCCCTGGAGGAGGGCATGCAACCCACTCCAGTATTCTTGCCTGGAGAATCGCATGGACAGAGGAGCCTGGTGGGCTACAGTTTATGGGGTTGCAAAGAGTCAGGCACGACTAAAGCAACTTAGCAGGCACACACGCAGGGAGAAACTATATGTTATAGTTACTACTGAAAACATTTAATATAAGTGACCTTATTTGTTAATTGCAGCACTCTAAGTACTGTAGACACAGGAACTGACAATTAGAGAAGCAAAATTGTCTAATTGCATGCATTTTCTATTTGCAAAATTATTCAGGCCTCCTTAGGGAGAGACCTCTCCTATTCATGCTGAAAATAACTAGTCCTTTATTCTTCTTTCTGTTCTTCATGTACTTACCCCATGGTCAGACATCATATTGTACTTTCATGTGATCATCACTTAATTTTCTACACATTCCACCAGTAGCTCATGTCCTTGGTTAACTGTAGCCCTAATTCTTGCTTTGAGTCTGGATAAAGGATGCTCTCAAAAATTATCTGCTGAACCACCCTTAATCTAGGGTTTATTTTTAACTATTACAATATATTCCTTTTCTATTTTATTTTCTTGTTCACCTAAGCTTTTTAAAGTGCAGGCATTATTTCTTTGATCCTCTTTCTGACTTTCTTTTATTCCTCAATTTACAACCCACCAGCTTCTTTAAATGATTTCTACTAAAGCCAGTTGGGGAAGATCATCCACAATTACCCCTATTATGTAAATTCCAATAGCTGCTACTCAAAACTCATTTTATCTGACTTTAAAGCAATTGTCACTCTTGTCCTTTTCTATCCTTTGTTATTCTGGTTTTCTTGTATCAAGTTATAAAAATAGATACAAAATAGATACAAAATAGATAATACAGAAAAGTAAACATTAAAAGCATCACCAAAGATAATTCTCACCACCACTTTGAAGCAATCTTTTACCATTTTCTTTTTCTACTTGCACAGAATATGTCCTTTGCTAATACCCTACATTGGTAATTTTGCTAATTTCCAACTTCATGAATTCTCCTTCTTTTCCTGCCCTTATGGCTTGTAGTAGTTTGCAGTAAGGGTTTATATCAAAAGATAAATTTTCTCAAAAATATCTTCCATTGTAAAGGATGCACTCAATTCTCCTCCCCTCTGTTTGGAAAAGTGCTGCTCCTCTGTTGGCTCATTAAATTCTGTCCCAAGTTCCCTTATCACATGTATCATTTCATATTGAAATATTCTCTCCCCTGCTAGACAGTAAGCCATTTATAATCAGGATTCAAGATGTTAGAGAACAGTTAACATCCAAAAACACCTGACTTGGCCAGGTACAATAATAACTGCTTGCATGAGCTGCCTCACAACGGGAGATCCCAATAAGAAATCGGGGTTCTGGTGTGGAAAACTGGGAGAATTTGGGGGGGAAAGGAGGGAGAAATGCCAGCTCCTAATATGTCCTGTCAACCCCCCAGAAAACCTGAAGCTAAAACTCATCTTTGCTGAGACGCACGTACCACCAAGGACAAGCAAGATAACCGGCCAGAGACAACCTAGAAAGCTGACCCCATTATCGTAAAACCTGAGACTATGTCCTGGGTTCCTTTTCCCCTGCTGCTCTCCACCTGGGGCCCCTTTCCAATAGACTTTTGCTTTGTCAGTATGTTTGTCTCCTCAGACAATTCATTTCCACGTGTTAGTCAAGAGCCCACTCTCAGGTCCTAAAAAAAGCCCCCTTTCTGGTAACAAAAACTTATTAACCCTCATATGCTTAATTGCAAGCACCATGCCTATCATCGGAAGGAAAGCAATATTTTTTTTTCTCCGCTAGTTGTTTTTAAAATCAAAGTCACTTGAAACAACCTAGGATTCAGAAATAATTTCAACAGATACATTGTTTTGGTAGTGAAAGTACAATTTGCTATCTGGATAAAAATCTTAAAATACTTTTGGAACTCATTTTTTAGGTGCACCTCAACCCTCTAATCCATTGCTTCTCTTTTAGAAACATGCTAAGGTACACATGTCTTACCAGTGTTCACATGCTTATATACCTCTAAATCCATAAGAGCATAATGATAACTTAGATCACACATATAGCTGTGGTTTTTTTTTAATTCCAATAATAATTCACTATTGCCAATGTTTCTGTGAGTGCAGGGCTTGCTGATCTATTCCCCCAGCAACCTTCTTGTTGTTTGGTATGATCCAACCACATTTCTTGACCTTCAACTTCCATTCAACATCATTCAACTTCCAATTCAGAGCTGCTCTTATGCCATTTCCTTTGCTTGAAGGACGTTCCCACCTTTGTGTGTGTGTGTGCTCAGTCACTCAAGTCTGACTCTTTGTGACCCCACAGACTGTAGCTCACCAGGCCTCTCTGTCCATGGCATTTCCTAGGCCAGAATACTGGAGCAGGTTGCTATTTCTTACTTCAGGGGATCCTCCTTACCCAGAGATTGAACCCGTCTCTTGCATCTCCTGCATTAGCAGGCAGATCCATTACCACTGCAAACTATTACATTTTGTAGTGTTTGGATGAAATATCACCTCATGAGCAAGATCTTCCCTAATCATCTCCCTTGGAACACTCATGTTTCTCTTTTTACCCAGAACTGAGCAAATACTGTGTATGTATAACTGATTTTTTTTTTCTTATATATCATTTGCCTCTCCCATCTTAATGAAAGATCATAGGGACAAAAAGCACATATATACACACACACACACACATATATATATATATATATTTACAATTATAAATATATATATATTTACAATTATAAATATATATATATATTTACAATTATAAATATATATATATATATTTACAATAGTGTTTGGAAAAAGAGCTTCTTAATAAATATTTTTAAATAAAAGAATTTCTGATTTCACTTGAAGAGATACTCAAATAATATCAAAGTTTCTCAACCTCACTACTGATGACATTTTGGGTCAGATAATTTTTTGTCAAGTGACTTGCAGGGATGGTTAACAGCATTTCTAGCTTATATCCAATGGATACCAGTAATAGTGACCAGCTGAGACAAATAAACATGTCTTAAGATGTCTTAACATGTCTTAAGATGTCTTAAGATGTTAAGACATGTGGGCTTTCATCTGTTTCTGTTCCTTCCAAATGACTAAGATTTTTATCTCCTACAGATGTACCATATTGAACTTGGATTAACCTGCCTGGAAGTTTAAGTTTTAACCCTACCTTTATAATATTAGATAATAATAAAAATAGAGCAGTACTTACACACATTAACATAACTGAACACATAAATGCACTAGTAGCCAGCCACTGAGTCAAGTACTTCATATACTTAAAATTATCTGGTCTTACCACTCCACGGGGTATGCGCTGCCATCCAGTTTTACTAATGGCACTGGAATGGCTCTTTCTATTAAGAGGCCAGTCAAATGGACCAAGGTGAGAAAACTTGCAAATGAAGACAGAGTTGGGCTCATAAGAATGACTCCATAGTCTGTCCTAAACTGTCTCATATGGCAGACACCAGTTAAGTCACTAACCCTCATGCAGTTATTGATTGCAAATGTCTGGCCTGAGTTTGAAATAACTGGAAAATACTTGATGAAAGAGGACATTTCAAAAATTTATGTGACAAAAGAATGTAAAACATCTGCATAAGTTTTATATTAATGATATGTTTAAAGGATAATACTGGGTTAAAATATATGATTACAATTAATATGTCCTGCTTATTTTAATTTTTTAAGTATGGCTGATAGAAAATTTAAAATTACATTTGTGGCACACAATCTTGATTTGCATTCTATTTTTATTAGGCAGTACTAGTTTGTTCTCTTTATTATTTCCACTCTGAACCTCCTTTACTTCTGTATATTGGGTATAATAATAATAGCAATGTGCGTATACAAGTAACTTGTGAGTGTCAATGATATGCCACATATGAAGGTCTTCATAACCTGTGGAACTCTTGCCAAACACTGCTATTTAATGAAATGAGATGAGAAATTGAAAACTAGTTTTCCGCATGTTAGGTAACTTAGACTATCAAGTAACATTCTAATTGCCATGACTGAGTGTTCCCAATAGTCAGATATGGTTGCAAATATTCATAAGAGAAAAGATAATTGAGAAAATAAAAATCCATAAATTATATTTCCATTTATAATTAAAAAATAATGAGACAAGATACAGGATGCTCTAAAACTTCTTCTAACATATTATGTTGTACATCTGGAGTTGGGCATGAATTTCAAACCACCTCTGCCATTACTTGCAGTTCATCCTTAATGTCTATAACATTCACTTTCTCATTTGTAGAATGGAGATCAAATACTAACCTCAGTGGGTTCTGATAAAATAAAGTAGGTCAATAAGTAACTTGATGCGTGGTGAAATGAAAACGCTATTCAGAAAATAAGCTATGCTCTTTCTTTTCATTATTATTATGTTATTATTATTACTATTACTATTATACCCTGGCTTGTGTGATATGCCTACCAGACACCAACCACAAAATCTGACTAAACAAAAGAAAACAATGTAATCAGTGAATGAATTAATAAAGGTATTGTAGTAGAAGAAAAATGATACAATGGATTTTACTGGATATTTTCATCTGTTCAAATGTCTATTTTTTCCATTTATTAGAATCTATTAATTTGTTTATCAAATGCATACTTTTTAAATAGGCTGTGTATTTTGGACACCTGTACATATATGTTCTTGAGAAGTGAAACTCTAATAATCCTGGAACTTCTCTGCTAGTCCAGTGGTTAAGAATCCACCTTCCAGAGCAGGTGACATGGGTTCAATCCTTGCTTAGGGGACTAAAATCCTGCATGATACAGGGCAACTAAGCCCATGGGCCACAACCAGAGAGAAGCCTGCATGCCAAAATGGAAGAGCCTACATGCTGCAACTAAGACCTGATGCAGTCAAATAAATAAATTAATTAACATTAAAAATAAAATTTAATAATCCTCTTAATGGTCATCTTTTACTCAAAATACTTTTCTCACAAATACTTTTGCTCATTGTGGATTGTGCTGCTAGTTACAGTTTGTTTTTTCAGATTTGTATTCTGTTCTCTTGGTAAGAGGCTCATGATAAGAGGTGGTCAGAAATGTAAAATGTGAAATTTAAGTTTTAGTGCATGGGCATGTCTTTAGACCTGATCTGAAAGAACCATAAAGATTTATTCTTGATTTGCTTTTCCCTGCCAATACTAAAATTACTCTGAAGCTGAGGCTTGATAATTGGAAAACAGCATAAGCAGACACTCTTCCTTCTGTGTTTTGGGTCAAACACCACAATAGCAATGGCTGAGGGACACGTAAATTAAATATCTAACAAAATATCATCAAAAATACATGAGTATATTATTAAGTTCACTCAAGATTATTCTATATGAATTTTATAATCTTTCAACACACATGATTTTAAACAATTTAATTAAAATCATGCACTAATAATAATCAAAGTTAGATAAAACTGGTACAAGAAGAGAGGTGAAATGCTTCTAAAGAGTCAAAACAACACAGTAATTCTTAGACTATAATTCTTTCTGTGTAATGGTCTTTAGCATAAACATATAAATATCACGTAAAGCTATTGCTTTTTACATTTTAATATCTTAACACAAAGTTACGTAAGGCAATTAAAAACAAAAAGCTAAAATTGGGAGATCAATTTAGAAGTTAATATGCAGCAAATGTTAAAAATTAAAAACATAAATCATCCCAAAGCCTCTGTTTTATACCACATTTCCTAACAATGTGAGCATCCATCTTGAAATAAAGAGTCTTTTAGATTAACAGGAAATTGACTGAGTCTTGGCAATGTCCTCTGAGACCCAGTATCATCTGCTCTAGCTGCATGTTTTCTACCAAATTTGTATAAAAAAGAATAAACAAATGTAATTATACAGTCAGATGCTAATGGTTCTTAACCTATTCCTGACCTGTTTCGAGAATTTGAAGGATTCATTTTAAACCACAAAATAAATCTATAAATAAATCAGAAATACAAACTGTTTTAGTAAGATTGCTATTCCAAACAAATGGAAGCCTAGCATAGTGATAGTAAGTGGAAGTCTGATTAGTTTGTAAGGTTCTCCCTATGTAGTTCTTTTTGGTTATGTCTTTATTTATTTTTTAATTTTTTTTGTCAAAGCTTTATTAATATGAAAAATTAGATATTTTACTAAAACATTTCATCCTCAAATTAGAATCCTCCTTCTTAAAACCTAAGTAGAAATAAACACAATCATTGTGAAAGTATAACTTAGTTTTTGGTTTGTTTTTTTATAAAACATTTCCTTTGCTAACTGATATAAATAGTTCTTAGATGATAATCATGGACGTAGAACATATAGGTACATATATATATATATGGAGAGAGTTTGTGATCATAGAGCCCTCTGTCTCTGAAAGAACTATGTTTGAAATATTTAATTTTTATCTATTAATAACAATGAATTCATCAGCATATACACCTTTTTCTTCATCCTTGTAGCACATTTCAATCTGTTTTAAATGAAATGATTGACAGTTGCTTTTTCTCTTTTCGTTTTTCACTCTAAAGCTTTTGCCCTGCAGAAAGGCCATTAAAGAAAGCTTACTCTGGGGGAAGCGCGGAGGATTGTCGTTGACGTCTGTCAGCGTGATGTTGACCGTGGTGGTCCCTGATAAGCCTCCCATCTGGCCGCCCATGTCTTTGGCCTGGATCACCACCTGATATTGCTCCCTGTTTTCTCTGTTCATGTTTGGTAAAGCAGTCCTTATAATACCTTGAAGAAAAAAAAAGAAAACTTTTAATATGGCCATTAAAACCTCAATTGTTATTTGATTAAGCTCACAAATTGCAAATACAAAGTAGTGATTTTTGAAAAACAAAAATGTTTTCTCTATTGCTTTTTATTGTCTAGAGATTATAAAATGATTCTCAGTAAATATTTTCCAATTTGTTTGGTTCTTCTATTTTCTAAAGATTGTCATATATGCTGTCTAGTGCCCTAAACCCAGTTGGAAAAATATAAAAGCAGGTATATTCCCATTAGTTTGCTCAATCATTCAGCTTTGAGTTCTTAAATCTTTAATTGTGGCATCATCACCCTTCTGTGAGGATTAATGTTAAGGTGTTGTTCCTTTTTCTAAAACTTATAACGATCATAGAGACTATTAAATAAATAAACACTGATTCATGATTCCTGACCTGTTTCAGGCTCCACAGAGAAATATGGCTGCCCTTGAAGTATGCTGTAAATGACTCTGGCGCTGTTTCCATATGAAGGGTCATCGGCATCTGTAGCTGTGACTTGCACCACAGAAGTACCTGAAGTATCCAAATTCAGCTTAGTTCTGCACAGTACCAGAAGGAGGAGCAAAAGCACTGGTTTTCATGGAAGACTTGAATGATTTTTGGCTTTAATAATGACCTCTTAAAGAAACATTTGTATATAATTTAGATGAAAAAAATATAGAGAGAGTTATTACAGGTAAACTTTGAATTCAACAAGGTATTTTATTTAGCCAACAGGTGCATTTCATTCATGTAATAGATAATGCTGACAGTGTATCAGATTATACTAAAGGCAGACACTTTACAAATGCTCCGGTTTGGTATTTAAATTCACTTTCACATAATAGATTTGTTTCGTGTAAAGGGCATAGCTAATCACAAAGGAGTAAGTATGCTTTTCTTTCCCTCTCTCCACTAATTAACTATAAAAATAATTAACATCTGCTCCAGAATACAGTTTTATGAATAGATTAAATTCTAAATTTAGAAACAATCCACGATGATCCCAAGTCCCATGAACTATTAAAAGCTAGTTAATAAAGTTCAAAATATATAAAAGGCTTTATATTAAGGTGATTGCCAAAAGTCCTTGGGATTTAGTAAAGTAAATATTAAATAATAATCCCTGAACAATGCTTTTGAGAAAAGCAGTATGACATTTTCAATTGTAATTGTCACAAGGAAAATGTATCAGAATTATTTAATCAGTTTACTTCTCTTACATTTGAGAAATGAATCTGTTACTAAATCTGAATACATATCTCTAAAAATGTTATCATTGTTTCCTGATATTTACTTTCCTGTGGTTCTTTATTTAACAAAGAAATGAAATCAGTCTTAATTTTCTTTGCCTACCAACAACTTCTATTTATTTATTGAAAAGCAAATTCTATTTTCTTGAATGTTATACTTCCAGTTTTTTCACACATTCTGTTTCACAGCTTTTGCAACTTAATTTTGTAATTCTGTATCCATTTGTCATTAGCTGTTGATTTTTAACTGGTTCATTTGAATAAGAGATTTATATCAGGAAAGTTTTATATATAATGGCTATAGTGAAATATTTTAAAATATTTAATATGAATTAATAGAAAATCTAATTAATTTCATTGTTCATGTCATCTAGGTAATACAAACTCTTTAGACACATTACAATGAGAGTGCACATATAAAGACTCCAGATTGCATTTATGGTGTTCTAAGTATATTTATAGTATATTTGGAGTCAGAATTTTAAACAACTATTCTCCAAATATATGTGACAAACATTTGTGTTTTCATAGTTTTCTACTGAAGTTCAATGGTATTTTCTTGGATTTTTGAGGAAGTGTCTATTTATTATATTGTAGAAATTTACAAACCCATAGGAGGTGAAAAATGCATTAATCTTTTTTCTGACTCATTTTTTATTCATAAAATTAAGTACATACTCTTAGGAAGTCAAAGATGACTTCAGTTAATTGACCACAATATTCTAAGAATTTCTTGATTACTATTTTTTATATTTTTTGAATGCCACCATAAACGTTGTAAATGAACTCACCTACAACCGACATTTCAGGAACACTCGCTGTATAAATTTCCTCTGGGAACGTTGGCTCATTGTCATTGATATCATGGATTTTGATCACAAACTCAGACTCTGGTTCTACCGGCCTCAAAGTTCTCCTGTTAATAGCTTGTGCACGTAGAGTATAAAAGGCCTTTTCTTCCCTATCAATTCTTCTTGTGGCATGAATGTCACCTGTTTTTTCATCAATAATAAAAAGAGTACCAGCTCCATCTCCAGATAAAATATATTTGAGGGATCCATCTCCTTTATCTTGGTCTGAATGAAGCTAGGGGAAATAAAAATGAGCATATCCATGATAATGTCTAAAGGTACATAATGCAGTAAGAATTCAAAGAAGGTCTCTCAAGTCCCATCTTTGAATAATGGGGTCAGTTATCTCAGTTCTTGAAATGAGAGTTGAATAAGTATGATCGCACTCATCTATATACTTTAAACAATAGGACTAGCCATTTCCATATCAGTGTGATTTTTATTCTAAATGGAAAAAAGTAATAAAATAGACCAAACACAGCTCCTTCTTTGCTTAGCTTGGTAAATAACCATTTCTGTACGCAAATAACTCCTGACAAAGACATAAGTCATCAGTCTTGATATGCTGATGTAAACACTGCTGCTCTCATCTCTTGCTGTGAATGGAAAATCCTTTTACTCTCATATTATACACAGCATTTATCTCCTGTAAACTTATGATTAATTACTGTATTTCTGTTGGGGAATTCACAATACCTTAAGGATTGTAGGGCAGGCAAAGTTGCATGACACAGTTCTAATGATACATTAGAAAATTTACCCATCATTCTTTGATACATACAGAAAACAGCAGCTGCCCCAAGAAATATTTGTAGAGTTCAGAACAAGAGTATGAATAGATATCTATATAACACCAGATTATAAATCAGAAATACATAAATAACACCAGAAAGCTATAAATCAAGCTAATAAACAATTAAATAATATGTGCTCTATCTAGCTCTCTACATTGTCAAATCTATCTTTTTAACAAGCTCAAGCAAGTTTTATGCAGAAACAATGCAATACAGAGCAACAACACTAATCTTCCAGAATCTAGTCATCAGATCAAAAAGCTTTTCATGTATTCATGTGGATTCAGCCCTGTGCACATCCCATTCCAGTCCTAATATTGTCCAGGAGCCCAGGTATCATTTGGCGATCACCAGGCATCTGCAGTTGCCCTGCAGTATCCACGGAAGATTGATTCCAGGATCCCAGTGGATGCCAAACTCGGAGGATTCTTGAATCCTGACTTAAAATGGCACAGTGAAGTCCTGTGTATGTGTGTATTAGTCATCAGTCATGTCCATTTCTTTGCGACCCCATGGACTGTATCCCATCATGCTTCCCTGTCCATGGAGTTCTCCAGGCAAGAGTACTGCAGTGGGTTGCCATGCCCTCCTCCAGGGGGTCTTTCTGACCCAGGGATTGAACCTGGGTCACTTTCATTGAAGGCAGATTCTTTACCATCTGAGCCACCAAGGAAGCCCTCAGCCCTCAATATCTATCTATAGGCTGAGCATCCGTGGATTCTACCACCCGTGGATCGTGCACCATCTTTACCACCTGTGATTGGTTAAATCTCCCTGGTGGTTCAGATAGTAAAGAATATGCCTGAAATGCAGGAGACCTGGGTTCAACCCCTGGATTGGGAAGGTCCTTGGGAGGAGGGAATGGCTACCTACTCCAGTAGTCTTGCCTGAAGAATTCCATGGACAGAGGAATCTGGTAGGATACAGTCCATGAGGTCGCAAAAAGTCAGAAATGATTGACACTTTCACTTTTCACAGACACTGAGCTCACAATTGTGGACGGGTGACTGTATATTGTTTTTAACAAATTCACACTAGACCAGCGTCAGGATTAAAGCTTCATGTAACAACGGGTAAATCTGGTCTTTGGCAGCCTGACCTGGAGAAGGGACTCTTCAGGATCTAGAAGCAAGTTAAAGGATTTTTGGGCAGGGAATAATGAGTCCCAAGTATTTCAAGCATGGTCTGGAAATGGATGTGACAGTTTCAGATATGAAAACTCCCTTGCTTGTCACAGAATTCTTCCCCTGAAGGTAGAGACTTAGCCATAGGATAAATAGAGCATGGCTCTGTAAAACACAAGGATTGTAGGTTTTTCTCTAACTGTATCACCCAACCAATAAACATTTTTTTTAATACTATGATCATGGTTTGATTATAGTAAGAGATTATCATTTAAATTTTTATTTTGCTTTTTATCTGCTAAGAAATAGAAAAACAATGTGTAGATTTTTGAAGTTTTGGTAAAGCATGTAGTATTACTTAGACATCATGCCCATGTTGTCTTTTTAAAAACTGAAGTATAGTTTTGGGCTTCCCTGATAGCCTAGTTGGTAAAGAGTCTGCCTGCAATGCAGGAGACCCCGATTCAATTCCTGGGTTGGGAAGATCTGTTAGAGGAGGGATAGGCTACCTACTCCAGTATTCTTGGGCTTCCCTTGTGGCTCAGCTGGTAAAGAATCCGTCTACAATGTGGGAGACCCAGGTTCGATCCCTGAGTTGGGAAAATCCCCTGGAGGAGAGAAAGGCTACCCACTCCAGTATTCTGGCCTGATGAATTCCAAGGACTGTATAGTCCATGGGGTGGCAAAGGGTCAGACACACCAAGTGACTTTCCCTTTCACTTTCATAGTTGATTTACAATATAGTTTAGTTTCATGTAAACAGCAAATTAACTTGGTTATACATTCTTTTTTACTGTTTTCTATTATAGGTTATTGCAAGATATTGAATATAGTTTCCTGTATTAAACAGTAAGTCATTGTTGTTTATTATATATAGTAGTATGTATCTATTAATCCCATATATCTAATTTATTCCTCTCCCTCCTTCCTCTTTGGTTACAATAAGTTTTTTTCTATGTCTGTGAGTCTGTTTCTGCTTTGTAAATAAGTTTATTGGTTACATGTTTTTTGTTTTTTTTTTATAGTCATATAAAATGTAGTCATTAATCAGAATAGGCATACTTACCTGTAGCCTAGAGAAATAAAAATTGGAGACAATATCCTTCAATTATGCAAAATATTATAGAATTAGATATTTACCTAAATAGGTTTGATGTTTTTGCTCTTTACTTAAACCAGCAAAAATTTTTATCTAATTATCTGTATAAATAGTACACTGATTATATTCACTTTAAAGTAGAATCTCTTCCCTTATTTGAAAGTTCACTTTGCTTTATAGGAGCTTATGTCAGTGAACTTGCCTGTGAAAGTATTTTTAAGTGGACATCAAAATTGTTTAAATTAAACAAATATTTAATTCCTCTCCCCCCAATATATTGCATTACTGGTTACTACTTGGTCTATAAAAGCAGTTTATTTTTCAGTTAATTATTTGTAGTAATCATCATTTAGCCATTAAATTTGGATCAAACTTCATTTTCCTGATTTCTGGATAAAAACCTCATTATTAAAGATACAACAGAAAAAAGAAAATCTCAAATGGATAGGTACTTTGGAGAAAAAGAACTAGAAGTCAGGTAACAAATACTTTTTTACTGCATTTTTAGCTATTCATAAACAACAAAGTAAGCTTGAGAAATAAGAAATATCTGTGTTTAACAAAACAGCTCTCAGAAGTAACATATGACTGTGTTGTCCAGGGAAAAAAAGTCACAAGATTGAAGCATTTTAGTAATTGAAAATGCACGTAGTTGCTGGGAAACTTTCCAATTATATGAATGTGCAATACAGCTTCAATTTTCCAAATGACAGATATAAGCATTGCGTATTTCTTGTTCTGTCTGGGAAACAAATAGTTCAAGAAAAGATTATTGATATTATCAGTCATCTCATCAGAAAACTTTGTGATGTCTTTTAGATATTTACAGTGTTTACTGTCTATCCATTCAACAATTTTAATTGAGGAATATTTAGTTACTCTCATAAGAATCAAGTCTTTCTAAAAGGATATCAACAGTTCATCCTAATGCTATGGGGGATTCAAACACAGTAATAGAAATTCACAGGAGAGTCCCCTAAACTAGCTTATGGGAATGAGTAGATTTCCTTAAATATATATCACACAAGTTTCGTGGTAAAGAAGGAGTAGAGGTTTAAACCTGGGTATTTTTTTTTTTCTGCATTTTACAAATTTTATATCTCATAAAGAACATTGGATGAATATAGAACATAGATTCACAGTGGAGACGGAAATAAAGCAAGATGGGAATCATTAAGACCAGTTCTGCTCTTCTAATCAGATAGACATACAAAAAAGAAGTTGCTAGTATGGTGAGATTTTAATTTTTAGAAAGCTCAGTTTTGGAATATGAATCACAGCAGGATTCTTACCTTCACTTATACTACAGAGAGTGAAAATTAAATCTTGTAATTGGACCACATGCTGGGGGAGTTTCCGTTGGATTAGAAAATTGAACATGATAGCTGGGAATCAAAGAGATGTCAGTTGGAAGCTGGACTGCTGGTTTCGTGATTCAGAAATGAAAAGACTTCTTCCCTCTCAAATGTAAGAGAAACAAATTAGATCTATGAATTTATAAGTGTTGGTTTTAAGAAACCAGACAGAATACATTTTTCTTGAACTCTAAGAACTTGCATAAAAGTAAAGAAAAAACATGTTCTTTTCTCACAGAGGGAAACAATGGAACACTAACACTAGAATAAACGGACAAAATGACCATATCTGGGGGCTTTGCATTAGTCTATGTTTAGTAAAATATTATTTAAATAGACATATGTGAAAATTGGACAAGTAAAGAGATAAAACAGATACATACTATGAGGCAGAAAGATGCATTTTTACATGTTCTGAGACTTGACAAGTTGCTTTTTACTCTAGATAAACCTGATGGGAGATGAGAGTTAATTAGTAAAGGGTATGACGATGATGTGAATTTCCTAAAAGTTATAGGAAAAGACCAATGGACAAAGTTCTTTAATTATAGTCCTCTGCCTAAACTATTTTTTAGGCTTCTATTTTTTAAGCTCTATTTTTTAAGCTTCTCTTTATTACCGTAATTATTTCTTTTTTGCATTCTCTTCTCTTCTTACCCTGCTGTTGTCTCTCTCCCTCATTTCTTGTGTGTGTAATAGAAATTTTATTTTACATTCCAACTCACTTATTATAATAAGCAAAGATCAGAGAAGATTTAATTTTTTATAACTGCAGTCTTCTCATTAAGCTTACCTTTTTTTGGTTTAGATATTAGTTATCAATACTTGGATTTATTAAACATTTAATTAAACAAAATCAGTTGTTTGTGTTATTGAGAAGAAAAAGTGTCAAAAAACTTATAGCATCTACCCTGAAATAAATTTTATATTGATTTGACCTTGTGCTATTTTATTATGTGAGATATTAAAGTTTCTTTAAACACAGAAAAAAATGTCAGATTATTGAGGCTTTAGTTCCTCAGTAACACCTGTTCTCCAGTGTGAAACATTTGTGCCACAAATCTTTAAGAAGAATTTTATGTTAATACTGACCTTTTCTTTCCTTGAGGAAAGCCTATTAAAAATTCACAACCTGCTGTGTTCCTTGTAAACTCACAAGTAGATAAAGGACATGGCAAGATACATGACAATTAATGAAAATAGAACAACTGATACTGTGCTGTACATTTATAAGTCATTTTCCTACTATTTAACTTTCTAAATTTGGATGTGGTTATTATAACTCATTTGCTTATATTGATTAGTTTAATAATTAAAACTAAACAATCCATTGAATTTAAATAAATATTTTAGCAACAAATTATTTAATTAAAGACTAGTAATTTTAAATGTGGCAGACTTCTGATAATTTTAAAACATTTCATGTAAAGCTTCATGTTCATTTTAAGATACTTGTCTAAAACAAAGTTTGTAAGCTAAAAGGGGTCTTGTGGCTTATATAGATTAAGACCACCTTTACTATTAAGAGGAAGAAACTGAGATCTAATCAATTTTTGTCGCATAGGAGTTAATTTAAGATTATACTTCAGGATGAGTACTTTGTTGGTAGAAATTTTACTTCTTAATATCAGTCATTTTTATTTTTCAGTTTTTCACATAAATTTGGAAATATAAAAGCAATCAAAGTATTGGTCTATGAAGTACAGGGAATTTAATTGGTCACCAAAAGGATAACTAATGAAAGATTTTCTCTTGCATTTTCCTCCTTGGCTAGAAGAAAAATGACCAAATTTTAAAATGTAAAAAAACTGTATCTATCAATCTGCCAGTAAACGTCTGGTTACTAATTCAGAGGAATTTATATTGCTAGGTGGGATTCTTCCTCATTCAGAATATTGATACCTTTTTGGATATTGGTTATTGTTGGTATTTGGTTTGAGAAAATTAGAATTATACTTGCAGAATTATATTATGATTATATTTATAATGGTTAGACTACTAATAGTTATTGAAGTGGCTTCTCAGGTGGCACAATGGTACAGAATCTGCCTGCCAGGAGATGCAAGAGATGAAGGTTAGATACCTGGGTTGGGTCCCTGGGGAAGGAAATAGCAGCCCACTCCAGTACTCTTGCCTGGGAAATCCCACGGACAGAGGAACCTAGAAAGCTATAATCATGGGATTGCAAAGAGTTGGACATGACTGAGCATACATAGATGGACTAGTTATTGAAGGACACATTTTGAAAAATGAATCAAAAGGACTATAAGAAGCACTATCTGAATTTAACAATTTCTCATTTGTGTGTGTTCATTAACTTCAAAATATCAGAAATTGTTGAATAGATTTTCTAATATACAGTGATAATTTTATGCCTGCTGTTCTTTCAAACAGCCAATATATTCTATATTTGTTTTTTAAAAAATGCAGCATGTGGCAAATATGCTATGCTATTCTGGTACCATCATCATTAGCATTTTGCTCTAATTGCTCTAGTGACTAACATAATAAAACATTTGATATTATAATATCAAATGGAAGCTAAGGCACTGAATCAAGTAACTTTAAATTTGCATCCAATTAAAAAAGATAGTGAAGATGGTCTTACACCAGAATGCAGCTGAAAGCATACTACAGCAAATGAAATCTGGCCAGAAATAAATAAGTAGTTACTCATTTTGTTGAAAGTAGGGGGGAAAAGGATGACAGGAGTTGCAAATCTTGAGTGTGCAAAGTTTACAGAGTAAGATTGACATTATTTTCCTATTAATAGAGAAAAATGTATAGAGAAAAATATACATAATTTTTTATGAATACCAATGAAACAATTTTTCCTCCAGAAAATAGAAATGGGGATGAGAAATAAAGCTTATCAATGGAATGGACTGAAAAACCAAATATGATAGTTTAAAAGTACCCCATACAGATGATTCAAATTAATAAACACTTTTCTGAACAATTTCTCTCTGGGACCACAAGCAAGTATAGAGGATTAAGTGATTGATAGACAATGTTGTCTAAATAATTTAGGATCTGGAAAAAAGTTAAGTGGTTGTCGCCCGAATTTGACAGAGTCTTTAGAGAGTTCCTTCAAGTGTACAAACTCCAAGGGGTGCCCACATTCAAAAACCAAAGATTCCTCTTCCCGTTTGGTCTTTTGAGAGTTCAGCTTACTGAAAGTTATCTTTGTGCTTTTGAGTCACCTTAACTGGTGAGTTCAGTTTAGGATTATCTTGCATTTGGGGGGTCTTTCTTAGAAGCTTTTGGGAATTACTCAAAGCCCTGCAGCAGATTGGGCTTCTTAGCAGAGAGTGCTATTAAATTCCAGAAGACATCTCCTGCAAGGAATGATGCCAATTCATGGTCACATGGTGTCACAACTCATACATTTCTTTCCCAGTACTGTGAAGATACCAAGATTACATTGAAGGCATTTATTTAAGTTTTCTATAAACATACTTTTCTAGGGCATTATCGGCTTCACAATCTTAAATGGTATGCATAACCCACAGTAGACATGTTATTTCCTAATTATGTATTAGTTTTCCTCTCCAAAGAGAGTTATTGGGGAAATATTTCAGAGAAAGTTTATATTCTTTCAGAAGCCTGGCATCATCCTTCTTACAGTTTTGAAACTCACTAAATTATGCAAAGTATTCCCTTGTGGTGTGAAAATGAGATTGAACATTTCACACTATATGTTTCTCCACAACTTGAAGTCTTCTTAAGCATCTTAGATTTGTAATAAAGGAATATATGTAAATAATGTCTAACCAGGTGGCTCTAGTGGTAAAGAATCTGCCTACCAGTGCAGGAGACACAAGAGATGCAGGTTGGATCCCTGGGTCAAGAAGATCCACTGGAGTAGGAAATGGCAACTCATTCCAGAATTCTTAATTGGAAAATTCCATGGGCAGAGGAGCCTGGAGAGTTACAGTCCATGGGGCCACAAAGAGTCAGACACAACTGAGCGACTGAGCACACACAGTGAACACAAATACATGACTAAAAAGATTAAGTATGTGCAAAATATTTAAAACCAAGAGATCCATTTTTGATTAAAAAGGTCTACAGAATCAGAGAAGAAATAATGAAGAGTGATCATCTCTTCTTAATGAGCAACACAGGTGGCTGACAATCTTTCCCTCCTCCTTTTAATCAAGAAAGGTACAATGATATGAAGAGAAGGAGAGGCCTAGAGATACGTATTCACAGAAGGAGTTTATTCAAATAATTATTTCTTGAATTGGATTGAACTCAACTAAATTAAAGAGACTAATGAGAATTCTACGTGTGCCATTTTAGGACTTAGAAGTTTTGGAGACTTTGCTACAGAGGCAGTATTTGAAGCTGTTGGGTTTCTAAGGCTTGTAAAGATGCTTTTATCTTGAAAACTATAGAGTGACAAGTACATAATTGGATGCCCAAAGGAGAAGGACCAGGCAACTGCCTGCTGTCTCTAGGAGCTGTAGGCAAGGAGGGGAAAATGAAAAAGGGTTTGGATCTTTACAGTCGTTGCATTTTTTAAAGTACTGATTGAAATGGAAATCTGAAAAAGGGTTATGAATGCTATCGTCAATCCCCCTCCCTCCCAAATTCGTTTGTTCATGTCTGTGTGTCTGTGTGTGTGTGCATAAAATACAAAAACAATGGATGTGCAGAATCAGGGGTTATGAATATGGCCCTAGACCACTAAATTTAAACCTTAAATTCTAAGTATTGAAAATGTAAGGAAAAGATGGAAAGAACAGATGAAAAATGGAAATGGAGAAAAGAATCAAAAGAGCTTTCTAAACCAAAAATACAGTATCTAACATTCATAAATCTATAGAGTTTTTACAGCAGATTAGGTTAGTAAAACACAAGATTCATATTTTGGAAGATAAAAAGAGATTGTCAGCTTAGAGTTAGGTATATAGATAATGCAAACCTGAAATGCAGAAAGAAAAAAATCATGAGAAAAAAATAGGATCATTGGATTCTTGTGAAATAAACTCAAAATTTGCAACACACATGAAATTGGTTGTCTAGAAAAAAAAGAAAAGAGAATGGAATGAAATTATATTTGAAAGAAAAAAATGGATAAGAATTTCTAAAAACTGGTGAAAGATACCAAGAAGCAGATTTTGTAAGATCTGAGAAACTCTGAAAGAGTACATAAAAATAAAGTATTAGTCACTAAGTCATGTCTGACTCTTTGTGATCGCATGGCCTGTAGCTGCCAGACTCCTCTTCTGTGGAATTCTCCAGGCAAGAATACTGGAGTGGGTTGCCATTCCCTTCTCCAGGGGATCTTTTCAACCCAAGGACTGAACCCGGGTCTCCTGCATTGCAGGCAGATTCTTTACTGACTGAGCCACCAGGGAAGCTCAAATAAAAGTAAAACAACAAATAAACCCATTATAGTCACATTTTTGAAATTTGAAAACATAAAGAATACTAAAAGTTTTCAGGAGCAAGAAAGATACATTAACTTCAAAACAGCAAGTATTAGTCTAATTGCCCGTTTCTGAAAAGATATGATGGAAGCCAAAACGTGATGGAACGACATCTTACCAAAAACAACGAGCTACCTGAAATTCTACACTGTGCAGAAATAGGCTTCTTCTTTTTTTTTTTAAAAAAAAAAAACAACACAAATTTATTACCTTACAGTTCTGGAGATCGGAAGTCCAAAATGAATCCAAAATAGGTCTCACTGGGCTAAAGTCAATTCTTAAAGAAAGGTTAAATAAATGTGTTTTTGGACAAAAACTAAGGGTATTTACCCCAAGGAGCATTCAGTTAAAGGAATGTTAAACTGTAGTTTCTACAGAAGAAAATGACGTCAAATAAAATTTATGAAGGGAATGACAACATTAGAACTGCAATTATTTGGTAAACATAAATGACTACTGAATATACAAAACAATAATAGTATCTTTGAATGCTGGAATAAAGTATATGACAGTAACGTAATAGAAATGAAGAGGGAATAAAAATTCAAAAAATTCAAAGAACGGATATCATGGTTAAGGTAGAGGCCTTAACTAATTTCATTAAACAGGCCCTCTTAGACAGTACTAAAGCCATTCAAGCTTTGAACGAAGAACAGATTCAGATGAGGAAGGCAGTAATTCAAAATAGGATGGCATTAGACATACTCACAGCAGCCCAAGGAGGGACTTTGGCAAATGGTGTGTACATCCCTGACCTGTCTGAAGATGTATCTGCTGCCTTGGAGGATATGCAAAATCAAGTGAAAGCCATGTCTAATGAACTGTTGTTATAGTAATCTTGATCATACTGCTTTGTGGACCCTGCTTCCTACAATGCCTTGTGAATTTTGTAACCCAGAGGTTGATAGCATTCTCTCATGTGGGTGGCAGGAGGGCTAAGGTACAATATATCTCAATAAATGATGCTCGTTATGGAAACTAAGAGCATCAAGAGGGGGGAATGAAGAAGGAATTCATAGGGCCTGGACTCCATCTCATGCCTGTCTGTGCTGATCATGCGCGGCCACCTCTCCAGTGAACTCTGAACTCTGTGCTTAGCGCCTGTGGGAATGACAATGGAAGGATAAGACCCCCCTCTGGGCAGGGGAATCTTGAAGAAGAGAAAACAGACACTAATCACCCCTGCCTCCGGACACTATCTATCAGAATGTAAGCACAGGCTTATCAGTTATTAACTATTTGGAATGTAACTGCGGGCTTATTGATTATTGACTGTTTGAACACATAACACGTGAATGATGGGGTTATTGTAGTTGTATTTACCCTTCCTTTGTTTATGTAAGTCTCAAGGGAATTGGGGTAGTGGGTTTGGACACATAGGGTATAAAAGATTTTCACAAATGCTGGTCGGGGTCCTTGGCTAAGAGGAGACTCTGCCTTGGGCCCGCCGGTGTAATAAACTGCACTCCACTATCAACAACAACAACAAAAAAAAAAAAAATTCAAAGAATTCTAAGTTTAAATTGGTTTGTGAAAATATGTTGAAATGTGCAGTTTTAATATGCGTATTTTCCTATGATTATTATTCCTCAGTTCAAAGTTAGCATCATTTATCTTGATATCTTCCTACCTTCCCTCTGACCCCACCACATTCACCCACCAAAAACACTTGGCTTTTAAGTCTGGCTATAACTCCCAAAGGAAATGGATGCCAATATAATGGAATATAAAGAAAAACACAGAGAATAATAAAGCAAAAAGTGAGCACCAGGGTTCCATAAATGTCAATATTTTGCAAATTTATGTTGGATTCTTTTTGCTTTAAGAAAGAAAATAAAATTAAAATAAACTGTAATTCATCTGTTGAAGCCTTCTCTGTTCTTTCATTCCTTTCCTTACACCTTCATACATATAATCATCTTGAAGTTTATGTGCATCTTTTCCTTCCATATTTTATATTTTTGCAAAGTGAGTAATAGTACTTATCCCAAACTGAATGTTTAATCTCTACCTTTCCCACAAATCAACACTTCTCACTTCTCATTTTAGTAAACAGCATGATTATCTAGCCAGGTTTTCAAACTAAAATCCTAGAGGCCATTGATTTATTTCCCCCAATTCTACCCATTTATTTCATAAGCAAATCCTTTTGGACTGCAAATATATCTCCAACTGCTTCTCACAGCCCCTACACTGCCATTCCAATACAAGTCACTATAACCTGTCACTAAATTGTCCACCTAGCCTCCACACCTCTATCTCCATCCTTCTATGTTTACTCTCCACCCATTAACAAGAGGCATCACTTAAAAATACAAGTCGGTACATGCCATAACTCTGTTCAAAATCCACCCATGGTTTCTCATCACACTTAGAATACAGTCTAAACCCCTTACCATTGTTCACAACATTCATCCTGACGTAGTCCTGGCCTGTCACGCTGGCCTCAGCTCTTTCCATTATCCCTTTAACCACTTGAACTCACATTGACCTCCCTGTTTCTTGAACATGCTGAGTTTTGTCCATTTCCTGCTTTAACACTTGCTATTCCTTTGAATGAGACACACTTTCTCACTTAATTTTCATAGGTGATTTCAAGTATCTCTTTTGCGCTTTCATCTCTTTTTTTTCCCTTTGTTTCTCTTGCTCTGTCATTTTATTCTCAATTTGTAACAAATTCTTTATATACCTGAATATTAATAGCTTCTTGGTTATATAATTACAAGTTTCTTCTTTTAGTCTGGGAAATTTCTTTTAACATTGGCAGTAATTCCTTTTGTCCTAGAGAGTACTTAATTTCAATGTACTTAAATTTATTAATAATTTATTTTATAGTTATTCTTTTTTGCATCTTATTCAAGAAATATTTCCTAACCAAAAGTCATACTTATGTTTTCATATAATCTCTTTGCTTTTAATGATTTTAAAGCTTTTTTTTGACATGTAGCTCACCTTTACCATCTGGATATTGTGTATGTGTGTGTGTGTGTGTGTGTGTGTGTGTGCGCGTGTGGTTAGGAACAGATCTATTTTTTTTTCTAGGAAGGATTTACAATACATATTTAATAAATCACAGATTTTAATTACAACTCATTGAAATTTTTTCTGCTTAGTCACTTAGTCATGTCTGACTCTTTGTGACCCCATGGACTGTAGCCCTCCAGACTCCTCTTCTGTGGAATTCTCCAGGCAAGAATACTGGAGTGGGTTGCCTTCCCATCCTAGGGATTGAACCTAGGTCTCCTGCATTGCAGGCATATTCTCTACCATCTTAGCCACCAGGGAAGCCCTTCCATATAAGCACAGATATGCTTTATTTATTTATTTATTTTAACCATTATGTAAACAGAACAGCATGGCCAAGGCCATGTTCATGCTGCATCAGGCTGCTGATGGTGACTACCTCTGAGCTGAAGACCATCACAGAGCTGGGCCCCAGCTTACCTCCTCCAGTTAGCTGATGCTAAGACTTGTGTGGGCTTGGTGCTGATCTTCCTCCTTAAGTACAACCTCAACAACCTCCCCGCCTAAACCCAGTCACGCCAAGCTGGACTTTCTCAGCAACCTGGCCACCAGTCTGATCTTCAGCATCATCCCAGTCAACTCTCCTTCACAGCCTCTGGCATCCAGAAGCCAGTGATGGGACATGGTGCCCCTGAATCATGCTAGACCACAGACATCCAGCCAGAGGAGCTGCCTTGCCCCTGAGGTCCACCTCCTCTGGCTCTCTCCAAACTGCCAGAACCAGGCAGATAGATCCCCACTGGACTACCTCCCAGGATGAGCCACACATGGCCGCCCACGTGGGCCAGCACAGGCCCGCTCTACACCTTGGCTGTTCCACCTAGGTTGTGAGGCGGTGAGGCCCAGGGGCAGGACTGGAGAGCCCCCAGGAAGGGCTGTGGCCACCCATGGGCATGCTGCCGGCCCAGGGATGAGTCTCCAGTGCTCACAGCTGGCCTGCCTCTCAGGACATTTCCAGGAGGACAAGAAACAAAATTTTCTATATAACCAAGGGTATGTTTTTGATCCCTCTATTTTGTTCCTTCTGGCACCAATATAATAATATTACTATTAATTGAATATTCACTCAATTTCTGAAGCTTTGCAAACGACTGCTAATATCAGTTGAAATAAGTACCCTTCCTTATCTGTCTTAAAAAATTGTCTTGGGGGTTCTTGGTCCTTAACCATATGTAGTTTTACAACAGCAGGTTACTTTCTGTTAAAAAGTAGAACAAATAATAAAGAACCAAAATCTTGCTAAAAAATTTATTGGTATTCCAGTGAATTTACAGATTAAATTGGAGAAAGTATCACTTTAAACATGAACTCTTCCTAGTCTCAAAAATTGCAGGTATCTCCAAAGCCTTAGCTTAATCTTAGAAATACCTGGTGAGATTTTAAAAAGCCCAGAAGCCTATACCATAACCTAAGTCAATTACATACAATTTTCTGGGACCTTCCCATGGGTCCTGAAGTTAATATAGCAAACTTCAGCTACTTTAGATACCTGGGGGCCTATAATTAGCATCCTAATCTCTGATTGCTGATATTTTAAGTGTTTTAATACCTTATGGAACTGTAAGTGCATATCCACAGTGGTTTCATGTTTCATGTTGATATATTGCATACTTTGGAAAGCTTTATGTATTTTATAATGACATATTCTATGCAGAAACTCGAAGCATAAATTCTATCAAACATCTGAATAAATCATTCCTCAGCTGGTATGTAAGAGAACTCCTTACCCCCACCATAACAAACCAGGAAAAATGGCCCACCTCAGCCTCAGTGGTAAAGAATCTACCTGGCAGTGAAGGAGATGCAAAAGACAAGGGTTCGGTCCCTGGGTGGGGAAGATCCCCTGGAATAGGAAATGGCAACCCATTCCAGCATTCTTGCCTGGAAAATTCCATGGACAGAGGAACCTGGCGAGCTACAGTCCATGGGGTCGCAAAGAGTCGGACACAACTGAGTGAGCATGCACATGTGCAGCCCCTCAGAATTTTCCCAGCTTCTTAAATATGCTGAGTGGGGGCGAATTGTACTCCGCTTTTGGAGCTTCACTTAGGTCGGCTGTTTCTTAAAAACAATCAGCTTAAAATAATAAGCCAAGGAGGCATATTTTGGGGTGGTGTATTTTGTTCCTATTCAGTTCCCTTCTAAAACTCAACTTTTATTTCCTTTAAATGAAATGTATGTGACACTGACCTTCAAATGTATATATTTAACTCAATCCTCTCCTCTCAACTTCAGCTCTAAATATGTATCTGTCTTCAATAGGATGTGTCATTGACATTTCACATTTAACAGATCCAAAATTACATTCTTGTTTCCCTTCTGTTCCATCAAAATAACAAAAATTAACACACAATTCCATTACTCCCTTAAAGAAAAAAAAAATATATATATACAGATATATATCTGCATTTATTAAGGATATATAGCTGCTCTTCAGCATAATTTTATATTTTGTTGTGATACCTAGCTCGCTTTTTCCATCTGAGTTTGTGGAACTCTGTTTGATCTCCAGTGATCTAAGGGCACTACTAGTTGAACTAGTTCATAAAGCCTCCTGAACTAAACTTCGATGGGTGCAAAACTGTTATCTATGAAGGACATGAGATTGAGATACAGGGCATTTATATGCTCACCCCAAGACTCCTTGATCAATTTTTTCCATCCCTCTCTCCTGAATGAAATAAGTTACATAAATTTCTAGGAGTAACTGGTTACTGCAGCCAATTTTTTTTTTAAAGTTTTTATTTTATATTGGAGTATAGCCAATTAACAATGCTGTTGGCAGTTTCTGGTGGACAGCCAAGGGACTCAGTTATACATATATGTATATCCATTCTCCCCCAAGCCCCCCTCCTATCCAGGCTGCCACATAATATTGAGCAGAGTTCCCCACAGCTAATGGATTCTTCATTTTGCTGCCCTTGCTAAACTTCCAATGCCCTCCTCCCACGTGGAGCCAGTTTCCTGAGTATCAGAGGTATTAATCCCCTTTGAAGTCTTAAAATTAAAATTATCCATACCCCTCACTCCCGGCTTACCTAATTTTGACAAACCTTTTCATCTTTACTGCCATGAAAATAATGGAATTGCTGCAAGTATTTTAGGACAACCTTCTGCCTCTCAGATATACCCTTAACATATTTCTCATTCCAATTAGACGCTGTGGCATCTGGTGTCCAAACATTATTTCCAAAGGGGTTAATCCATGTCACCTATTTGGAACATTTTGAAACTTTATAAGGGTCAGGGGTAATGCTTCTTGTCATTTGTCCAGTTTCTTAACAGATTTTTCCTAAAGTCCTTTTTATGCCTACTGGCATCACTAAACCTTCTATTATTGGGTTAAGGGAACACTGTGGGAATTTACATGAACATTCTGACGCTAGGACTAGCTCAATACAAGAACTAACTAGTAACTTGGAGCATGTTGCCAACAGGTGAAAAGGGCACAATTTCCACTGATAGACAAGCTTTGCCATACCTTTCAGTTAGGAAACTAGGTGTACATCAAGGCCTTTAGAGGAAAACATGCACTGTCAGCCAGTTAGGAAGGACCTTATGGGGTACTGCTAACCACTTACTCTGCCATCATAACAAGAAAAATCCTCCTGGTTTCATACAAGCCAGACCGAAATACAGCCAGGTCATCATCACCAGGACAACATGGAGAAAATATCTACAAGCGACCTTAAAGTTAGCTTTTCCAGATCTAGTTCCCAGTCTCCAGAAGCAGATGGTGTTGTGAAGCAGACAACTTTCCCCTAGATCTAGGGATCAAAAAATTTCACTTTCAACTATTCCCTGCCTTTAAAGTATCCCCATACACAAATCAAAAAATAAATACAACAAAACAAAGCAAAAGTACCTTTTCTTATTAATGAACACTTTTTTCCCCCCACAGTAATGAATCATTTATTAGAAAGCTGGCTAGAGGTTGCTTGCTTCCATCTATTCCCCCTCTATACTTCTATTATGGGCTCTCTTTCAACCTGTGTCTTGCTCTTATTAATTTTTTTTTCAACAGGTCAGGGGCAAACCAAATGCCCATTTATGTCAGTTTACTGACTCCTGGTCATGTTAAATAATCACTCTGATATCAACATCTATAGTACCAAAGAACCTGAACTAGTTTTAATTCCTGCCAATGTGAATACGTAGTGGACTAAGTATGGAAGATGGGGAACAGGGTATGCTCTCCATGGCTAGAAGAACAGCAGTCTGCCTCTTTCTAGTGAGTTATCTGGACTCAGAAAAACCTCTACAGATACTCAAGGCTGTTCCTTGCCCTGATAAAGACAATAGGTGAAAACTTTTTCCTTGATGTTGAAAACAGACCCACCACTGGACCTTTCCTGGGTGACATATCAGGGCAGCACTATAACCAAACTCTGTGGCTTAGTTATATAGATGGCATCTTCCAACCTGCCAAGGAGATGAAAAGTGACCCCAGGACTACCTTGTATGGCACAGATGTTTGCCAAATCACCAAATGCCAAGTCAACCTTGTACAACTTGGGGTTTCTCAGCTGCTCCTTTGATTAGACTGTCCAATACCTCAAACTCTACGCAGATGACCTCAAAATGTGCACAAACTTAGCCAGATGATAAAACTAAGCTTTATTGTTGCCAAAGCCAAACTTCAGACCTCCTGTATCAGATATTCCACAATCTGTTCTGCTTTTACTAAGTGAAAGGAGTACATGAAAAGTAGAGATAATTAGTAGGATACGAGCATTACTAGTAGCATTGAGTTCTCAGGTCTAGGAAATTATAGTTTCTTTTCTGACCTTGCTTTTGAATCACACTATCTTTCAATCTGTCTGCCAATGCAGAAGACACAAGAGACACAGGTTGGATCCCTGGGTCGGGAAAATCCCCTGTGGGAGGAAATGCCAATCTGCTCCAGTATTCTTGCCTGGGAAATCCCATGGACAGAGAAGACTGGCAGGTTACAGTCCATTGCATCACAGATTGGACAGGACTGAGTGAGCACACACACAATGTCTTTATTATACAGCAGCAAGATATATAAAAGTTTCCCAGCTAAGTAATCAGGATGTTCTGGACCCAGATACTTAGCTTCTTCTGCCACCAGAAAACTCTACCTGAAATACCAACTAAATTACAAACGAGCTCCTTTGTCCATAAAGGTCTATTACAAAAGTGGTAGAATTGGACAAGAAATCATAAAAAAAAAAAAAAAAAAAAAATCAGCTTCTATATCAACACCCCAAGTTGTTTTCAGTGTTGAGGACTTAAGTCCCAAACTTTGGAACTCATGAATTGAAAAAGGCAATCTTAAACCTTTCTACGGTAACAGAGCCAGTACTATGGGTACCTAAGCACTACTCCAGTGAGTAATAAACAGGTTAGCCTCTGTTGAACTCCAAATATTATGGTATTCCCTTAATAGATATGGACTTCGCAGGCAGCACAGTGGTAAAGAATCTGTCTGCCAATGCAGGAAACTCAGGAGACGCAGATTGGACCCCTGAGTTGGGAAAATCCTCTGAAGTAGGAAATAGCAATCTGCTGCAGTGTTCTTGCCTGGGAAATCCCATGGACAGAGGAGCCTGGCGGGCTACCATCCATGGGGTCACAAAGAGTCAGACATGACTGAGCAACTGAGCACACACTTAATAGATACACTGACTTCCAGTAAGGGAAGTATACAATCATTGGGGAAAATGCTGTTTCTATTAAAGCAAATGAAACAAATACTGTCTAACATATCTATTCAAAGAGAAGATTAACACTTTCCATCAGATAAATGAAGCAGAGCCAATTTTATTGGACTGATCTATTCCTAGGATTGGGAGGCTGGGTTAATGGGGTGTGGGGAAATGTGCTTCAATTTGATCCTTTTGTTTTTTTCATTCTCATTCTAATCAAAGTTCTTTTCTCCCTTTGCTGATCTCTTACCACTCAGCTACTAAACCAATTTTGTTTTCCACAGTCATCAGCTCAGCTTTATATATTCAGGACTAAGAAGGCTTTATAAACAAATCTTGCTACTTCTTCATTAATTTACTACCCAGAGCCCAAGCCCGTTTGTTTTTTGCCAATTCTTGAAAAAGTATTGTCTGTTCGTCTAAAAGGTATAAAAGCAGCTTGCTTCAGTCACTTCTTTGAACCTCATATCTTTAGGACTCCCTGGTACATCCAAAATTAAATTTGTTTTTCTCTTGTTAACCTGTTAAATATCAATTTAATAATTAGACCAAATAACCTAGGAGAAAAATATTTTCTTACTTTAAATCTTATTTTCAACCTTTCCTTGTAGATATGATTAATGTAGATTCTTAATAACACAGAGTTGATTTTGGTTCTAATCCTCCAGTCCCACAATGGTTAATTTTCCTTGCCAACACAATGTCTTTAATACTACTCTACTTTCTCCTTTCTTCACAAATATAAATTGTCTAAATTATTTACTTTCTGTATTTTTCCCCCTTAAATTCAATCATAAACTCTTCCACCACTGCCTTAATTTCCTCTCAAGCTGCGAAGGCTAAATAGGTTTCATCTTTCTGAAGACAATTTCAAAGAACCTTCTTACATGTTTTGAATGGGACTGTTTAAGATTCAAAGTTTGCTTATATAAATAGCTGTTAGCCTCTGACTTTTTTTTTATCACAATCTTTAGTATGCTTTTTGTTTTTCATTGTTTTTCACTCTGATTTTGATGTGAAATCCAAATATTGAATGCACATGCACTTTCTTGTGGGACATGGAAATCAAGGCTGAGTTCTTTTTTTTTCTTGACAATATGGAATACAACACTCTATCATCTTCTTCATACTAGTATCACTGTTAAGAAATCTGCAGTATTTCTGTTGCCTGACCTTTGTATAAGACCCGTGATTCTGTGTTTCTCTGGGGGCTTGCAGAATCTTCTGTCTGTCCAGATTTCTGAAAATGCATGGTATTGTTCTTTTGTGTTTGTACATTTCTATTAAAATTGCAGGATGCACACCAGGCTCTTTCATTCTTCAATCCTATACCATTCTGTTTATTCTGGTGAATTTTTTATTGATATGCCCTCTCTTCCATTTTTTTGTGCTGGCCCTCATCATTTTTCCCTTTAATTGTTCTTTAGCTCTGATCTTCCTTCCATCTCTTGGTCTTCTTTCTTTACTTTCAACTTGTGTTCTGAATGTTACTCTCCATATCATCTAATGAGATTTTTATATTTGTTATCATATCTTTGAATTCCAAGTATATATTTTTCTTCTCTGTAAATTAATTTATTAAAAAAAGAATATCATGTATATGTAGCAGACAGTTTTTCCCACAGGTGATTGCAACAATATTTCCATTCTAAATTATCTTCCAAGAACTAACTTCTCCCCTGTCAAGAGGAAATGCCCAAAGCCCTCCTCTTGAATCCCTAACAAGAGGTCGAATCAAGTTCCTTGCTTTTTGAATCTTGTAATAGACAGACTGTAGTCAGGGTGATGATGTATGACTTTTAAGGCTGAGTCAGAAAAAGTGAAGAGACTTCTGCTTTGTGAGCTGTAACACTTGAGCCAGTGAGTCACTGGGTATGCAGTTCTGTTGTCCTGAAGCTACCAGACACTGAGGAACCCCAACTGGTCATGGGGAGACCACAGAGAAAAACACAAAGTCTGGGAACCAGACAGGCCCAGATCACCCCGGGTACCCTACTTTTCACCTATCATTTGCCTGAAGCTTCACAAGACACTCAAAGCCAGACACACCCAGTCAAGTCCTTCCCAACATCCTGAACTATAGAAACTATATGCCAAATCATAAAATTGTTGTTGCCATGGTAATTAAATTTTCTAGAATTAGGCAGCAATGGCTAGCCAGAAAGGTAATCTATTTTATGAGTGAAACATGTTAATTAATATGAATCATATATTAATATATAATAAGTCTGCATACCTGGAAACTGGTGCTTATTTGTGAGCTTTTTCTTTACATATTCTCTAACTTTTTCAAGTTGTTTTTTCTCCCTATTTTTTTCCTATGATTTATAGTAACAGCTTTCTTCAAATGTCTTGACGGATAATTTAACTAAATATATAATGTCATGTTCCAAATAATTTTTCTCTCAGAAAATTTTAGAAATTGTGACATTTTCTTTTAACACTCAATACTGTTATGAAAAGTTTACTCAGAACCTCATTTTCATTTAATTGTAGAAAAAAAAATGATCTGGTTATATGGTATTTACACTGAAGATCTTGTCCATGTAGTTTTAAAATCTTGTGATAATAATTCTAGAAATTAAGCTTCTTCACTTTAATGTTTTATGGGGTCTTTTCAGTCTGGTCATTGATATTTTTCCTCAGCTTTGTGAAAAAGTACTACATTGCTTAATATTTCATTATCTCTACATTTTCTGACCTCTCTCTTCTTCTCTCTCTCTGTCCTTTCTCTCTTCGTTTTCTAGGTTTTCCGTTAGAACCTTATTAGACATTCTGGATTAATCCTTGAGTGTTTTATTCAAATAATAAATTTTAAATTTGCTTTGACTCTTTACAATTAGAAATAATTTTTTTTCAAATAAGTCATTTTATAAAAATATCCTACATTTTCCCACTTTCTTAGAAGACAATTTCATTATTCTAAAGTACTCTACTTTTCTCTGACTTATTTCTTGTTCCCCCAGAGAATAATGCTCTATTTATTAAATGAGATTCTTCTCTTTTCTTTGTGCTGTGGGATTTTCTAAAGTTTTGGTGACATTTTGTTATTCTTTTACACTTGTGTAAAAGGTTCATTAGAGGCTTAAATGACTTTTTGTCTTCCTTACAAGCCTGACCATGAGGACTACACGCTGTCCAAATGAGACTGTCAGACAGCCAAGCCGTCTGCAAGCTGTGCATGGTGGCAGCTGCTAGGTTGCCTTGCCACACTTCCATAAATTTGGCCACTAAGGACACAATGAGCCCAAATCGACTTAGACAGTTTATTATTGTGAGTAGAGCAGAGAGCTTAAACTTCATGCTGTACAGTTCCCCTGGCTTCCCAGGTCCCAGGGCTGATGGCGCATCACAGACCCACTGTGCACATAGCGGGTCTGTGTCACAGCAAAGCCCCAAGCAGATTTCTTGGGATTATTATATTCAAGGATTATTTCCTTGGGATGTCAGCGAATCCTCATCAGGAATGAAAGGCAGAGGTTTTTACCTACTGTCCTGGAATATGACTGGGGAGTGAGCTATTTTCTATTTGTTCTGTTCTGGAATGTACTATTCTGTTTGTACAAATTAACTTAAGCAAATTGGCTGTTAATACTGGGAAGTGAAGAAACATGAGGGATTTATTTAAAAAAAAATGGTCTTCCAACAAAGATGAAATCTATCTGGATTAAGAAATCCAAAACTGTGCAAATAGGAAGCATGTAGGTGATGAGCTTCCATCTCCACTACTGTACATAAATATTAGGCATTAGTAAATGCCCAATTTGAGAGCCATAATCACTTCTAGGAAGATATCTTATTAGATGCCTTGCTTCTGTTTAGTAGAGGTGGGGATGTGGAGGGGTAGGAAAGAGAAGACATCAAGGCAGGAGATTGTTGAGAAAGAAGTAAAGTAATTAACCAATGAGTCCAAATTAAAGTTGAAAGAATAATACATTCAAATAATACTTCTATCTCAGCTTTCTCCCTGCTGCTCTCATTAACGTGTGGACATAAATGGTGTCCATTCTGGACATTCCATTCTGGTGAAAAGGTGGGCCTATCATGGTAACACACTACACTTTTAGTAATTTTTGTTCATCAGAAATCTCATCACTTTGTTCTTTGTGTTTCTTCCATACACATATAATTTCATTTTCTTCTTCTTTAGGTGGGAAAGGGAATAACCAAGTGTGATGAGACTATCATGTTGAAGGAAACTTACCTTAAAAAATAGAGCATTATACGAATCAAATGAAAACTGTAGGCTCTAATTGCTCCACAAATAATTGTGGTTTACTTTATATTATTGAAGTATAACTGTGAAGGTTGTGCTAATTTTTTATTTTTTGCTATAAAATCTCCAAATTTGAAGGATGTTTAAAATACAAAATGTAGTTGTTTTGTATGATTAGTTCAAGAGGTCTTTTTTGTAAGGTTTAATTGAAACTATTATGTTCCATCTTTACTGAAAAATCTCTTAAAGTTCCCTTTAACATTAATGGTTAACAAAATTTTTGATGAACTATCTATTAAATAGTAATTACTTGAAAGATTTCTAAAAATTTAATGGATAAAAATTATAAGGAATAGATTTAAAATATTAATACAATTTAATAGAATATTTAATACAGCTTTATTACAGAGCAGCTCAGTGGTCTATAATAGAGATCAACATATGAAAGTACATGTGACAATCTATTATTAATTGAATATTATTTTTATTACTACACATTCATAATTATTGCACATTCACTTGTTTTTTAGAGTTGCTCACAAACCTATTTTTATATATGCTCTCACATAGCTGAAATGATTTAAAACCAAGTCAATAAATTTTTAATCTCAATATTTTTTCAAGTTTTTATTTTTAAAGTCATAACTATAAGCTATATGTGAAGGTATTCTTCTTTTCAAGTTTGTCTAAATCATTTCCTGTGCCTGAATCCTGTGAAAATGTTAATCCGTAGTTGTGGTGGTGATGTGGTGACAGAGTGGATGGCCTTCAGGCATTAGTACTGTATAGTACAGCTTTGAACTCAAACGAGAATGGAGTTATTAAAATCTATTCCTCATGGAAAAAGGAGCCTGGAGGGCTAGAGTCCCGTGGGGTTGCAAAGCGTCAGCCACGACAGAGCATGCATACAGCAGGAGCATTCCTTTTTTATTCTGCATTTAATATTTTATTTTCTATATTTCAATTTAGATATGCTTTCTATTTACCATTAATATTCTGAAACTTTTTTAAGTTGAAATTTTCTGCTTTTTTGGCATTACTTGTAATTTGATTTTATTGCCACTTACGAAAGGCTTGCTATTCGTTCTCCTATTTTTATATATTAAATTATCATTCCTATTTCCCACTGTGCTGTTTTCAATTTATAGCCCTTCTGTTGTTAGTAAAATAGAACTGAATGTTGCTTGAATAAAGGGTTCAATATATATCCATGTAATTTTGTGTTTAATTTCATTTGTGATCCTCTTCACCTTAAAATAAAAGCAACACATCATTAAAATTCCATAGCTTAATCTCATTATTCAGCTAACTTATTTGCTTGCATCCTTTAGTCATTAGTCAAGGGAAAAGGAAATGAGATAAATTTACAGAGCTTATTTCTAGTCAGTTAAAAAAAAGGACCTGAGGTTGTCTGTAAGAAAAAATAACTACTTCAGCTTCTTCAGCAACTGGATGATGTCCCAACTAAACCCTCCCTGATGAATTGAACAATTACTTAAAAATTGTTACAGTCACTAAACAAAATAAGATGAATGGAATGGATTGAAGATGCAATTAATGATGATTAGCAATTTTCTCAAGCAGGAATTTAACTTGTTTTTAACTCCTATGAGAAATCATTACATAAATTTTATATTTTGCTTAAAACTTAACCAACCCTAGAATTCAAGATTTTTTTTTTTTTAACAAGAGGGAAAGTATACAAATAAAATACTCTTGTGCCTATTAGACTTGTATGTGATGTTAAGCAAACTAAGCATGGTAAAGGAAAATGAAAGTCGCTCAATCCTGCCAAACACTTTGCAACCCCATGGACTATACACAGTCCATGGAATTTTCCAGGCCAGAATACTTGAGTGGGTAGCCTTTCCCTTCTCCAGGGGATCTTCCCAACCCAGGAATCAAACCCAGGTCTTCTGTATTGCTGGCGGATTCTTTATCAGCTGAGCCACAAGGGAAGCCAAGTAAAATAAGCTAGTAAAAGGAAAAACAAGACAAATTATCATTTTTAAACTGAAAGTAAAAGAAAGTACAGTGTAACCAAAGATTGAAAAGAAAAAAAAAGTGGAAACTCTATTGACTCTTTGAGACCACATTGCCAAGTGCCTCTGTCCATAGAAATTCCCAAGCAAGAATGCTGGAGTGAGCTGCCATTTCCTTCTCCAGGGGATCTTCCTGACCCAGGGATTGAACCTGGGTCTTCTGCTTGCCAGAAGCACTGCTTAAGCACTGACCTACCAGATTATTTAGATGTTAAAAATCTGTAAGACTTTCAGGAAATAAGGTTGAGAATTACTTACATTCCTGGGCAAATTTTTTTTGTAACTGAAACTGCTTAATACAATGAAAATATATTTTATTATTTCAGGATATTGCCTATAGAAAGGTAATGTACAATTTACATCACTCATTTTGTTTGAAACTTCACTGCTATAAGCTATGGTTGGAATTCTGAATTTTCCAGAATATTCACAATTTCAAATATTCTTCCAAATTATTACTTATATTTAGCAAGTAAGCACACTATTACAAAATAATTACAAGAATTTAAGTAAAGTAATAAAATCTATTGGGATGAAAAATTTAAAAATCATAGTTAGTCTGGAGGACTAGTTTAGAAAAACATGTTTTTATTTTAGATGACCACACTTTATATGGGCAACACTATTTAATCCTCCAAAGGAATACGTGTATGTTTTAAGAGAAAGTAAAATCCATGACCCTTCACAGGGTATGCTTCTGAGCCTGAACAATGAAAACAAATCAGAGTCAAGAAATAAAGATGTCAGCATAAAAAGTAGAATAGAAAAAGGAACAGAGAAGAAAAGAAATCAAAGAAATATTGTAAGAAGTGATATCTCAATTATTAAAATTTATATCAGTTTGGTTCAGTAAACTCATGTGCACAATGTTAGAATCCAGGTGTTCAATGATAGAGAAGACTTTATTTTTACCCTGTGGGGATCTGTCAATATGAAAGATAACAAATATTAGTTATCAAAATATTTTGCATTTATGTGTTTTAAGATACATTGTATTTTTTCATGAGCTTAGTTCTACCTCATTCAGCATCTTAGCACTTTTCTTTTATTTACTTAGTAATTTTTTAGTGCTTTTTTGATCTCATCCTTTAAAAGCAAACATTTTGCTTAAGCTGTGTAGTTGGGAGGGTTTACCTAGTATGAAACATTAACTGGTCTTTTTTAGTAAGACGGTTTTTAATAAAGACATACATTTGATTCCTTATTTTGTTTTACTAGTGCACACAAATAAACATTCTGTTAGGTAGTAATGGAATTATTTTTCTCTTGTTTAAACAGGCAAAGAAGGAAAGCTGAGGTCATTTGACTCTTCAGGCAATTCATCCTATAAACCTACTTAACCAAGGTGTATATCACATCCAATTTTTGTAATAGACAGCTGTTGAAATTAATTATTTGATTGTGACATCTCTTAGCTATTAATCTGCATACACAAATATATATCTAGGCACTTAAGCTATCTTAATGAATTACCCTTAAAAAAAAAAGTAGAGCAACAACATGTATAGATTGACCCCAGATCAATATTCAGTCAACAAACAACACTTCATTCAGACATTTCAGTACTGAGTTGATTCACACAGGAGTACTTTCTTTACCTTAAGAAATGTGTTTATTGGAAGAGAAAACTCTAAAATTTTCTGGTTGACTGAAAACATATCAGGGGCAAGAAAGAGGAAGTGTGTTCTTAAAATTGTGGGTACAATATTGCAAAATAAGGATGAATCTGAAAACAAAACAGCAAATTTAAGAAACAAACAAACAAAAAAACTGAGTTTTTGCAAAGTTTGGTTGCAAAGTGAGGCTTTGAGAACAAGGTCTGAATTTCCTAAGAAAGAACTATTACAGTCTTGTTCTAAATTGCAGTTCAAAAAATGGGGAATCAAAATTCCCATTTGGAACTGTTTAAAAATGAAACAAACAAACAAAAACCAGTTCATTTTATAGGCCAGATTTCACTTTCTATATTGCTTTTGGACAGAGAACAAATTAAATTTACAGTCACACATTTATTTCATGTTTTTAAAGTAATCTAACATATGTTTAAGCCCATGTTGTAAAGTATGACTTTTTACTATTCTGTTAATTTCATTTGATTGCTGTTAAAGGGCTTACCAGTTTTCATTGCTTTATCTCCAAATTTATGACCATTGAACTATTTCTGTCTTCCTTTAAGGTAACATTTGTGTATGATTTTACCTTAGTAATCTATGATTCCAGCTGCTTAACTAAAGACAAGATTTTCTTTACTTTCTGTTGATTAAATTAAAAATAAGATGATGTTTCATTTGGAAATATTTCTAATTCTGTATCTGTATGTGTTTCAATACTCTTCACATTTCTTTTAGTTTCCATGTTTCCAGCATATTAAACAGGCCAGTAGGAAAGTATGTTGGGAAGAATACTCAACAACCAACCCAGCACATGGTCAATATGTAATTACTACGTATGCTGCCACTTCCATTTCTGGGTATTTCCTTTTGATTCCTCTTTTCATTTATGTAATTAAAACTGCACTGAATTAAATATGCCTTTCATTAGAAGCTGATGTGCTTTTTCATTAATGTGTGTCCTAAATTGCAATAATACTATGCACTTGAAAGGAGCTTGACAGATTTTAAAGAGTTTGCATATTCATCTCCCAGTTTTGATTTCCAAAATTACAACTCACATAAATAGATGTTATTATTTCCTTTAAAAATAGAGTGAGACTCTGGGAGATTAGGTCATATTTTCAAGGAATCTTGGCTGCTAATGTGCCCTGAAGTAGACACTCCAGGGTTCTTTCCTCTATAAATGGTTGTCACTATTTTAAGGGTAAAGCAATTTCAGGTTGAAATTTATTGCTGACAGACTTATGTATTCAATAAGAAGTCTACCCACAAAAATAAAATACAATGAAGTTGTGCTTTCTCTCTGATGTTTTACATCTATTTACTGATTTGTTATTGCACTAGACTGAATTAATCCAATTTTGTTGATAAGATAGGCTTCCCAGGTGGCTCAGATGGTAAAGAATAAGATAATGCCAGATTTGAATCCTAGCTGGAAAATTTATTAGTAACTAGATATAATAACTTACCTCTCAAAGTTTCAGTTTCCTCTTGATAAAGTAGGAACAGCAACTTTTTGTATTGCAATTGTTTATAAATTACAGTATGTAAGTTGCCTAGCAATAACTGGCCCACATTATGGCCTCAATAAGTGGTATTAAATGCATAAGAACAGATATTACACATGATCTTAGCTAAAAGGTCAAGAAGCTATAATAAACAGAAATTAGAACTATTTTTATTATTTAATGCTTAAACATATTATAAATATTTCATTTTTGTAATTATAGTGCTAATATTATGTTTATGGGCTTCCCAGGAGGTGTGAGAGGTAAAGAACCCACCTACCAATGCAGGAGATGTAAGAGACTTGGGTTCAACCCCTGGGTTGGGAAGATCCCCTGGAGGAAGGCATGGCAACCCAATCCAGTATTCTTGCCTAGAGAACCCCATGGACAGAGGAGCCCGGCAGGCTACAGTCCACAGGTTTGCAAAGAGTTAGATATGACTGAAGGGACTCAGCACACACACAGCACACATTGCATTTATACATATAGTAAAAATATGAATAGAACAGAGTATTCATGTCATTTTAAAGTAAAAAATAAAATCTCAGGAGGATTAGAATAGAAGTGACTATAGTCACTTCAGAAATATGTATTTGATATAAATTTGCATTTGATTTGATGGATCACAGACCTAAGTGTAAACACAAAACATTTAGAATATAGCATTGGAGAAAATGTAAAGAAGCTTGGGCATGTTAACAACATTAAGGTACAATATCTAAAGCATGATCCATGGAAGAATAAATTAATAAGCTGGATTTCATTAAAATCAAACACTTGATTTGCTCTGCAAAAGACAATGTCAAGGGAATGAGGTGCCAGACGCAGACTGGAAGAAAACATTTACAAAGACACATCTGATAAAAGTATAAAAAGTTCTCTTAAAATCAACAGTAAGGAAGCAAACAACAAATAAGCACATGAAAAGATCCTCTGCTTCATATGTTAGCAGGGAATGCAAATTAAAATACCTTTGAGATGCCACTACACATCTATTTGAATGTGCCCCAAATCTGGAACACTAACAACAAACTTGCTGGTAAAGAGGTAGAGAGATAAAGAACTCCTACTCTTTGCTGATGGGACTGCAAAACAGTGCAGCCACTTGAAAGACAATTGGAGGTTTCTGACAACACTATACATACTTTCGTCATGTGATCCAGTAATCTGTGCTCCTTGGTACTTACCCAAAGGAGCTGAAAAATTATGTCCACACAATACCTGCACATGGATGTTCACAGAATCTTCATCTGTAATTGCCAAAACTTGGAAGCAACCAAGATAGCCTTGCTGGGTTGTTGTTCAGTCGCTAAGATATGTCTGACACTGCGACCCCATGGACTGAAGTATGCCAGGCTTCGCTGTCCTTCACCATCTCCCAGAGTTTGCTCAAACTCATGTCCATTGAGTCAGTGATGTAATCTAATCATCTCATCCTCTGCCAACCCCTTCTCTTGCCTTCAGTCTTTCCCCACACTAGGATCTTTTCCAGTGAGTCAGCTGTTCACATCAGGTGGCCAAAATATGATGGGAAAATAAAGCAAATTAAAATCACAGCATAAAATGACATTAAAATCAATTCATCCCTAACAAATCCTGAAGAAGCTTAAGCTTGAAGCAACAAATCATAATATTTTAAAGGCATGGAACAATGACCACAGTGTTTATTTAAAAAAGAGATTCAGAACTTTAGGGAAGGCCAGGCTCATGTTTCTATTTCCATGCACAGAATCTTGCATATGAATTTAAAAAACCAAACAACAAAAAAAAAAGCAAACATAAAGCCCATCTGACTCTTAATGTTGACCAACTGAATAGAAATCTTTCTGAGCAGGGCTGATTGTTTGTCATTTACTTTGCATTTTGGTAGATGCATGCAATGATATTGTGCAACAGTTAAAGAATTAAATTCAATACTATAATTATATATTACATATTAAATGTATGGTATTATAAATTGTTAAAATACATTGTATATTAAAAAGAAAAATATATAAAAAGAAAAACAACTTGGAAGAAATGGACAAATTCTTAGAAAAGTACAACTTCCCAAAACTGAACCAGGAAGAAATATAAAACCTTAACAGACCCATCACAAGCACAGAAATTGAAACTCTAATCAGAAATCTTCCAACAACAAAATCCCAGGACCAGACGGCTTCACAGCTAAATTCTACCAAAAATTTAGAGAAGAACTAGCACCTATCCTACTCAAACTCTTCCAGAAAATTGCAGAGGAAGGTAAACTTCCAAACTCATTCTATGAGGCCACCATCACCCTAATACCAAAACCTGACAACGATGCCACAAAAAAAGAAAACTACAGGCCAATATCACTGATGACCATAGATGCAAAAATCCTTAACAAAATTCTAGTATCCAACAACAATTCAGAATCCAACAACATATTAAAAAGATCATACATCATGACCAAGTGGGCTTTATCACAGGGATGCAAGGATTCTTCAATATCTATAAATCAATCAATGTAATACACCACATTAACAAATTGAAAGATAAAAACCATATGATTATCTCAATAGATGCAGAGAAAGCCTTTGACAAAATTCAACATTCACTTACAATAAAAACCCTCCAGAAAGCAGGAATAGAAGGAACATACCTCAACATAAGAAAAGCTATATATGACAAAACCTCAGCAAACATTAACCTCAACGGTGAAAAATTGAAAGCATTTCCCCTAAAGTCAGGAACAAGACAAGGGTGCCCACTCTCACCATTACTATTCAACATAGTTTTGGAAGTTTTGGCCACAGCAATCAGAGGAGAGAAAGAAATAAAAGGAATCCAGATTGGAAAAGAAGAAGTAAAACTCACTGCTTGCAGATGACAAGATCCTCTACATAGAAAACCCTAGAGACTCCATCAGAAAGTTACTAGAGCTAATCACTGAATATAGTAAAGCTTCAGGATATAAAATCAACACACAGAAATCCCTTGCATTCCTATACACTAACAATGAGAAAACAGACAGAGAAATTAAGGAAACAATTCCATTCAACATTGCAATGAAAATAATAAAATACTCAGGAATATATCTACCTAAAGAAACAAAAGGCCTATATATAGAAAACTATAAAACACTGGTGAAAGAAATCAAAGAGGACAGAAATAGATGGAGAAATATATCATGTTTATGAATCAGAAGAATTAATATACTGAAAATGAGTATACAACCTAAAGGAATCTATAGATTCAATGCAATCCCTATCACTACCAATGGTATTTCTCAGAGGACTAGAACAAATAATTTCACAATTTGTATGGAAATACAGAAAACCTCGAATAGCCAAAGCAATCTTGAGAAAGAAGAATGGAACTGGAGGAATCAACCTGCCTAACTTCAGGCTCTACTACAAAGCCACAGTCATCAAGACAGTATGGTACTGGCACAAAGACAGAAATATAGATCAATGGAACAGAATAGAAAGCCCAGAGATAAATCCACGAACCTATGGACACCTTATCTTTGACAAAGGAGGCAAGAACATACAATGGAGAAAAGACAATCTCTTTAACAACTGGTGCTGGGAAAGCTGGTCAACCACTTGTAAAAGAATGAAACTAGAACACTTTCTAACACCAGACACAAAAATAAACTCAAAATGGATTAAAGATCTAAATGTAAGAACAGAAACTATAAAACTCCTAGAGGAAAACATAGGCAAAACACTCTCCGACATAAATCACAGCAGGATCCTCTATGACCCACCTCCCAAATATTGGAAATAAAAGCAAAAATAAACAAATGGGACCCAATTAAAATTAAAAGCTTCTGCACAACAAAGGAAACTGTAAGCAAGGTGGAAAGACAGCCTTCAGAATGGGAGAAAATAATAGCAAATGAAGCAACAGACAAAAGATTAATCTCAAAAATATACAAGCAGCTCGTGCAGCTCAATACCAGAAAAAAAAATGACCCAATCAAAAAATGCACCAAAAACTAAACAGACATTTCTCCGAAGAAGACATACAGATGGCTAACAAACACATGAAAAGATGCTCAACATCACTCATTATCAGAGAAATGCAAATCAAAACCAAAATGAGGTACCATTTCATGCCAGTCAGAATGGCTGCTATCCAAAAGTCTACAAGCAGTAAACGGTGGAGACGGTGTGGAGAAAAGGGAACCCTCTTACACTGTTTGTGGGAGTGCAAACTAGTACAGCCGCTATGGAGAACAGTGTGGAGATTCCTTAAAAAACTGGAAATAGAACTGCCATATGACCCAGCAATCCCACTACTGGGCATACACACTGAGGAAACCAGAATTGAAAGAGACACGTGCACCCCAATGTTCATCACAGCACTGTTTATAATAGCCAGGACATGGAAGCAACCTAGATGTCCATCAGCAGATGAATGAATAAGAAAACTGTGGTACATATACACAATGGAATATTATTCAGCCATTAAAAATAATACATTTGAATCAGTTCTAATGAGGTGGATGAAACTGGAGCCTATTACACAGAGTGAAGTAAGCCAGAAAGAAAAACACCAATACAGTATACTAATACATATATATGGAATTTAGAAAGATGGTAATGATAACCATGTATGCAAGACAGCAAAAGAGACACAGATGTATTGAAATGTCTTTTGGACTCTGTGGGAGAGGGCGAGGACAGGATGATATGGGAGAATGGCATTGAAACATGTAAATTATCATATGTGAAATGAATTGCCAGTCCAGGTTCGATACATGATACAGGGTGCTCGGGGCTGGTGCACTAGGATGACCCAGAAGGATGGGATGAGGAGGGAGCTGGGAGTGGGGTTCAGGATCGGGAACACATGTACACCCATGGTGGATTCAAGTCAATGTGTGGCAAAAACAATACAATATTGTAAAGTAAAATTAAAAGAAAACTATATATTTTAAAAATACATATTAATTTTTACAAGGAAACATGGAATATGCAAATTACACCTCAATAATTTGAAAATAATTTTATTGGAAAGATTTATAGAAAAAGGTAAAGTAAGTGGAAGTTATTTTTTTTCTTATGAATGTAGATTTTCTTACTAGCATGTTAATATAGAATTACAAAATGCAAGCATGTCTCAAATTTAACCTCACCTACCTATTTTGCTTTTAGTCAAGATGCAACCAGAAACTCAATCGATTAAAAGATTTTCCCATAATCATAGTGATTATGGAAGAACATGGGTACAACATGTCTCATAATGCTCTCTCCAGAAAAATAGTTATAAAACTCTTATCCTTAACTGTGTGTTTTTATTTTATTCTTTCATCATAAGCAGCTTCAAAACCTTATTTTCTAATTATTCTATAAAATCCCTGTGGTTAATATCATATAAGGTATAAAAATGTATAATGATTTAACTGTAAGATCAAAACAGGAAATTTTCCATTCTCATCATCTCCATTTAATATCTACCTAAAGAAACAAAAGACCTATACATAGAAAACTATAAAACACTGATGAAAGAAATCAAAGAGGACACAAACAGATGGAGAAACATACTCTGTTCATGGATTGGAAGAATCAATATTGTCAAAATGAGTATACTACCCAAAGCAATCTATAGATTCAATGCAATCCCTATTAGGCTACCAACGGTATTTTTCACAAAACTAGAACAAATAATTTCACAATTTGTATGGAAATACAGAAAACCTCGAATAGCCAAAGCAATCTTGAGAAAGAAGAATGGAACTGGAGGACTCAACCTGCCTGACTTCAGGCTCTACTACAAAGCCACAGTCATCAAGACAGTATGGTACTGGCACAAAGACAGAAATACAGATCAATGGAACAGAATAGAAAGCCCAGAGATAAATCCACGAACCTATAGACACCTTATCTTTGACAAAGGAGGCAAGGATATACAATGGAAAAAAGACAACCTCTTTAACAAGAGGTGCTGGGAAAACTGGTCAACCACTTGTTAAAGAATGAAACTAGAACACTTTCTAACACCAGACACAAAAATAAACTCAAAATGGATTAAAGATCTAAATGTAAGAACAGAAACTATAAAACTCCTAGAGGAGAACATAGGCAAAACACTCTCCGACATAAATCACAGCAAGATCCTCTATGACCCACCTCCCAGAATATTGGAAATAAAAGCAAAACTAAACAAATGGGACCTAATCAAACTTAAAAGCTTTTGCACTACAAAGGAAACTATAAGTAAGGTGAAAAGACAGCCCTCAGATTGGGAGAAAATAATAGCAAATGAAGAAACAGACAAAGGATTAATCTCAAAAATATACAAGCAACTCCTGCAGCTCAATTCCAGAAAAATAAATGACCCAATCAAAAAATGGGCCAAAGAACTAAACAGACATTTCTCCAAAGAAGACATACAGATGGCTAACAAACACATGAAAAGATGCTCCACATCACTCATTATCAAAGAAATGCAAATCAAAACCACAATGAGGTACCATTACACGCCAGTCAGGATGGCTGCTATCCAAAAGTCTACAAGCAATAAATGCTGGAGAGGGTGTGGAGAAAAGGGAACCCTCTTACACTGTTGGTGGGAATGCAAACTAGTACAGCCACTATGGAAAACAGTGTGGAGATTTCTTAAAAAACTGGAAATAGAACTGCCATATGACCCAGCATACACACTGAGGAAACCAGATCGGAAAGAGACACGTGCACCCCAATGTTCATCGCAGCACTGTTTATAATAGCCAGGACATGGAAGCAACCTAGATGCCCATCAGCAGATGAATGGATAAGGAAGCTGTGATACATATACACCATGGAATATTACTCAGCTGTTAAAAAGAATTCATTTGAATCAGTTCTAATGAGATGGATGAAACTGGAGCCCATTATACAGAGTGAAGTAAGCCAGAAAGATAAAGAACATTACAGCATACTAACACATATATATGGAATTTAGAAAGATGGTAACGATAACCCTATATGCAAAACAGAAAAAGAGACACAGATGTACAGAACAGACTTTTGGACTCTATGGGAGAAGGCGAGGGTGGGATGTTTCGAGAGAACAGCATGGAAACATGTATATTATCTATAGTGAAACAGATCACCAGCCCAGGTGGGATGCATGAGACAAGTGCTCGGGCCTGGTGCACTGGGAAGACCCAGAGGAATCTGGAGAGGGAGGTGGGAGGTGGGATCGGGATGGGGAATACATGTAACTGTATTGCTGATTCATGTCAATATGACAAAACCCACTACAATATTGTAAAGTAATTAGCCTCCAACTAATAAAAATAAATGAAAAAAAATTAAACACTGTTAAATACAATAAAAAAAATTTAAAAGGTGATTGCTGTAAAAAGTTTATGAAAATAAAGTGTACAATATATTTCAGCAGAAAAAAAATAACAATATCAAACTGAAAATCTTAACCATCACAAATCATAAATAAAAATACAGTCACAGATGTACTAACTGCAAAAGAAATAAACTTGTTAAAACATTTTAAACACAGAAATATAGAAATTTGGAAATACGGGTATAAAAAATTATTTTTCTCTTAGCTATTTGAGTGTTAAGTTGTTAACTTACCAACAAGTGAATTCTCTTACACATCTCAAAGTTGGTACACTTGAGTTCAAACTTACCTTTAAGGTACAATAAGCTAGATAACACACATAATATACAAACAGATCAATGGAACAGAGTCATTCATTCATAAATAGGCTACTAAATATGGTCAATTGATTTTTAACTAAGGCATATGACATTTCAAACAGAAAAGTATTTTCATAAATTATGCTGGAACAACTCGTTCATTACATGGATCTCCATGTGGAAAAGAAAAACAATAAAAAACTACATTTCATGTGTTTATGATATACACAAAAATGCAAAAATGATTGAGAGGGAAAATATAAAACTATACATTTACAAGAAGAAAATATGGGGGAAGAATAACCTTGTGACCTTAAGGTAATCAGTATTCTGTTATACTCAGCACTAACCATAAAAAAAGAAAACAAAAAGATAAAATGGACTTCATTAACATTAAAAACTTCTTAACATAAATAAAATGAATGAACCAACCAGGAAACTGGCAGAAAATTATTTGCAATAACTATATAGCTGACAAAAAACTTACATACAAATATAAATAATTCAAGGCTCAATTATAAAATCTGAACAACCTAATAAAATAGTGAGCAAAAGTAGAAAAGAATTGCATAAAGGGATTATATATATATATATATATACACATACATATGTTATATAATCATTAACCATTTTGTGCAGTCCCAGTAAAGATGCTCAACAATTCTTAGTCCTGAGGGAAATGAGAGAAATGGAAATAAAGGCCCATGTTGCAATTTCACTGCACACTCTACAGAATGGCTCAATTGGCAATGACATTGCCAAAACGAATGTCATCCGGAACATTGGACAACAGAACCTCTCTTAGTGCTATGGATTTAAAATAGTACATACAATCAGTTCAGAATATTAGGATTTTTTCACTAAGTTAACCATATACCTAATCCATGACCAGAAACTTCACTTCTATGCATTTGCCAAACACACACACACACACACACACAAACATGTATACACAAAATGACCCAAACACTGATCAGAAGGTGACTGGATAAACAAGATGTGGCATACTAATACAAAGAACACCACTCTGCAATAACAAAGAATAGACAACTGATTAGCATGCAGAAACTCAAAAAATATTATGCTGAGAAAAGTCACTTCCAAAAGAATATTTGCTTTATAAATTCACTTACATAAAATTCTAAATGAGGAAATATCAATTTTCTGTTGAAAGAAGTTAGAACAGTGGTTGCCTGTTGTGGGTAGGAGGTTGACTAAGAAGTAACACAGGGATTTTCCAGGGTGATGGATATTTTACAACTTCATGTGATTGCAGAGGTACTGCATTTGTCAAAATTCATCAAATCATGTTTAAGGTCAGTGTGTTTTGCTATAGGTAAGTAAATTATACTTTAAAATTAAAAAAAGTGCTTTTCTTAAGAAGATTTATTGATCAAGTCTAAATATGCCCACAAATATTCTCTTCATTCCTATAACAATGTAACTATGCATATATATTACTTCTTTTGCTTTTCATCTGTTATGTTAATATAGAATTATAGAATGTAATGGTATCTGAAATTTGTTCTAAACCAAATACTCCATTTTTAGTGATAATAAAACCAGAAACCCAGGGAATTAAATGATTTTCCCATAATCATATAGGCAATTAGTTGCAGAAGACAGATATCAACGTAGTTCTTGTGATCTACTCTCCCCTAAAAAGGCCTACCCGAGGTTGTTTGTCTTAACTGTGTATTTTTTAATTTTGTGTTTAGTGTGGTGGTGGTTTAGTTGCTAAATCTTGTCTGATCCTTGTGATCCCATGGTCTGTAGCATGCCAGGCTCCTCTGTCCATGGGATTCTCCAGGCAAGAATACTTGAGTGGGTTGCCATTTCCTTCTCCAGGAGATCTTCCTGACCCAGGGATCAATCCCAGGTGTTCTGAACTGCAGCAGACTCTTTACCAACTGAGCTACAAGGGAAGTCCCTTGTGTTTAGCATAAGCAGTTTCAAAAACCTTTTTAAAAGTAGGTGTGTTATAAAAATAAAGAATATAAATCAAAGGTAAAAATATTAATATTTGAGCATAGAGAATATATTCTTAATTGACAATAAAAATAATTCAAACTAAAATAATCTTAATCATTCCAATTAAAAATTGGCAAATAAATTGAATAGACATTTCTCCAAAGAATATATACAAAGAACCAATAAGTTCATGAAATCATGTTTAGCATCACTAAATCCTTGTACTGTGTTGTGTTGTGCTCAGTCATGTTTGACTCTATGCAACCCAATGGACTGTAGACTGCCAGGGCCCTCTGTCCATGAAATTTTCCAGGCAAGAATACTGGAGTGGGTAGCCATTTCCTACTTCAGGGAATCTTCCTGACCCAGGGATCAAGTCATGTCTCTTGTATCTCCTGCATTGGCAGGTGGATTCTTTACCAGTGCACCACCTGGGGACTCAGTGGTAAAGAGTCCACCTGCAGTGTACGAATTGTGGGTTCAATCTCTGAGTTAGGAAGATTCCCTGGAGAAGGAAATGGTAACCCACTCCGGTATTCTTACCTGGGAAATCCTATGAACAGAAGAGCCTAGTGGGCTAAGGTCCATGGGGTTGCAGAGTCGGACAGGACTTAGCAACTAAGCAACAACAGACACCTGGGAGTCCTTAGGGGAATTCAAATCAAAACATCTGAGATCTCATTAAGATGCCTATTATCAACAAAACAGGAAAGAAAACAGCAACTGTTGGCACAATGTGGAAAAATTTGAACCACTTTACATTGTTCCTGGGAATATAAAAGATGCAGTCCCTGTGGAAACAATATGTTGCTTCCTCAAAAAATTAAATACAGATTTATCATATGATCTAGAAAGTCCACATCTGGGTATATATACAGGAGTACTGACAGCTGAGTCTCAAATATTTATTTCTATAAAATAATTATTCACAATAGTCAAAAGTGGTAACAACCCAAATGTTCATTGACAGATGAATGGATAAATAAAATATGGTATGTACGTACAACAGGATATCATTCAACCTTACAAAGGAATGGATTCCCAAAACATGTTACAATATGATGAACCTTAAAAACATTCTGTTAAGTGAAATAAGCCAAACACCAAAGGACAAATATTGTGTGACTCATATGGGTTGCCTGGAATATGCAAACTCACAGGCAGAAAATAGAATAGTGCTAACTAGGGGCTCAGGTAGGGGGTAAAGGAAAATTATTGTTTCATAGATACAGAGTTTCAGTCTGGGTTGATGGAAATTCTCTGGATGGATACTGATGATGGTTGTTCAAAACTATGAATGTTTCTAGGGCCATTGTTTTGTATACTTAAAAATAATTAAGATGGTAAATTTTATGTTATGTATATTCTACCACAATAATAAAATAAATTATTTTAGAAGCTTTTTATTAGTATACTAATTTTAATATAACTGATGTGCAATGCTGCTTATACTTATGTGAAAAGAAATGCAATAAATGTATGCTTCTAAAGTTTTATTGAGATATTTTGAAAATAAATTTTATTGTCAGAAACACAGCTTTGTCTCAGAACCATTTAAGTAATTTCTAAAATAATTTGTGCACATTTATATTATTTCAAATGACTCCATCCTTTTCCTAATTTCTATTACTTATTGTTACAAAATTTTAGTAGACTTACTAAATATATTTCAAATGCCTACCTTTCCCCCCGCCCCCATGGTTATTCTTTATTGTGGGGATATTGTCATCTGTGTGTGTTTATATGGGCAGATGTCTGCTTTCTTTGAAATATATTTTTGCCTGAAAAAAATCCAAATTTCTGCTGCACTGTGAATCCATTATTTTCTTAGAGCTATTAATCTGCAGAAACTTTTGCCTATGTTTTTAACAGTGATAGAATTCTTTGTATTCAATTTCATTTTCACTGAAAACAATAAGCCTAAAAATATTTATGTGGGGTTTGTGTAGAGTTATCAGCCCCAGCTCTGCCTGGAAGAAGGGAATGTTGCTCCAGCTGTATGAAGTCATCTTCAAGAATTGTCTCAACTTCAGAGAGCTATCTCACCCAAAGTCACATTTGTGAGGGAAGCTCACATTCCTAATCTGATGGAGATAGAGGTGTAAGGACCGAGCCATTTCAGTCCTATAGCTGATGGGATATTTATACTCCAGAGATCCCAAGAGGTGGATTGAGGCGATAGGGCCTGCATCACTTACTGAATCTCTTCATTCTCCTCATTCTCACATCTGTCTTCCACAAGTGTTTATGCCTAAGAAACTCCTCACGCATGTTTTGAAAGGTTATTTCATGCAACATATAAAATATATACTATTTGATCGTTATCTGATTACTGCTAAAATGTTCTCTGAATTTTTATCTAATCATATCCAAAATCTAGAGGATATCTAGAAAATGTCTGCTTGTGATACATTTTTCGTCTAATTTGCTTTGGAACCATTTAAGTTTTGCCAATAAGGAAAAATACTACTCTTTTGAAAGGTTTGAAATAATATTGATTTTGCCAAAGGAAGTTATGATCTGGCCAGACTCATGGTAGTGTGAGATGAAGAATTTATTCATAGTTGCTGATTTTGAAATCCTACTAGCTTATTACCTATTTTAATAAAGATCTGTTCCTGATCTAGCCTTTTTCAAAATGTGTTCTGAAAAGAAGAAAAGAAGCAGTGTCCATTAGCTCATTCCATCCAGGTTGCAAATTACTGGAAAAGGAATTTTGCATCAGAAAAGACTCAGTTTAAGAGTCTGGGAGGATAATCACTTTTCAATCTTCTTTCACTTTATTGTGGCATTCATCATAATTAGCATTTCAGTAGTCAGTTGTGGGTTGCATATATATGGTAAATATATTAATAATTTATATGCTTCAGCACATTTTACAGTGAGATTCATGATGAACCTTGATGTTGTAGAGATGAAGGGAAAGATTTTAAGAAGTTGGACAAAAAGATGTGAGAAATAATGGAAACAGCTTTAATTAAGCTAAAAAAAATTGATTAATGCTAAAAGCCATAGGGGTCAGCATTAAGAAAATACTTCAGAGAAAGGAATAAGTGAACAATGATATGAAAGGAGAATAAATTAAGTCAGAGGACAGGCAAGCATTATTAATCAGCTTTGAGTCAAAGTCAGTATAAGAACAATGAAAAACTTAAGAGGAAATTCCATGAGATCCATAAGAACTGAAGTTAAGACACTGGTTAGAGTACAGAAATAGGAAAGCAAGCAAGCAAAAAATGACTAATGTCTATTGAGTATTTACAGCATGCTAGAAAACAAATTTAATATATTCCATAAATTAATGTATTCAATACTAGCAATATGTTCATGAAAAGAATGTTGCTGCTTAGTGGTAATATTTAGCAACTAACTCTCTGGAGGAAGGAGGCCTGCTTGTTACAGTCTGCCAATTTCCATACTGTAAATACCACACCATGCTCAGTTTAAAACTACCACCAAGACATTAACAGGCATGGGATCTAGCAGGCATGAATTAGCTCCAGCATACTACTACTTCTATGTCTAGTTTAAAAATGAAAAACATAAATACAAATTATAAATCCAGGCAGACAAGGATGGACTTTATGTAAAGCTTTTCTGATTCAAAACTCCATGATACTTTGACTAAACCAGTTAGGAAAAACAAAATAAAAAAGAAAAAATTATCTAGAATGGGGTGGAGAAATCATATATTCCTAGTACTCCAGCTGGGCTAGAAGTTAAAATTAACTAAAGGCTTAAAAGCACTTGAGAAGCCCAAGAAATAGAGTTAGAAGAATAAAGTCCACCATACTTTGGACATCCGGAATGAAGCTTTTGAAACTTGCCTTACGACTTCTAGTTTAAAAAGAATAATATGTAGAAAGGATTTCCCTCTTCCTCTTCTTTAAAACATATAAATTTAGGAGATCAAGAAGGACAAATGCCAGACTCACATTTAAAGAAACCAAAGAATGCCCTAAAATTACCCATATGTGGTGAATTTTTAACTGACATGAGCAAGACAGTAAAAAAGAATACCTGGAGCTGAGTATCTAAGAAAATTTTGGCTGAATTCAAGTTGACAAAATATTTGATATTACATGACAAGAAAAAAATCAAGACCCTCTTATTTGGCAAAAACGGAATGGCTATATGGGCTGATGACAGGAGTAAAGAGGATCAGTTTTGACATACAAATAGTAGGTAAAATGAATCAAACAAGAAAGTCATAATTTGTAGGAAACTATGCTAGCATGAGACTGATGGAAGAAAAGAAATTATATTTTGAAAGGTCTGAGACCCACTAATTTGGCTGGCTGCAATGAAGTAAAATCAAACAAATGAAAGCCTTATCTCTTATTCACACCACAATCACATTTTGCTCACATCATACTCACATGTACACAGAATTCCTGACTTGCACTCTTGTCTCTGCTTCACAAATTGCCTGTAAATAACTGGACTAGGACAAACATTATAATCATTGATTAGTAGAAATAGACCAGCTTTAAATCTGAATAATTGTACTAGAATAAAAAAAAATAGCAAAAAATAGGATCAATAGACAAATACAAAAAGTGGTTATCAGGATATTATGATGAAACAAGTATGCATTTTGTTTTGTTTTATGAAAACGATTCAAAGTATAAAGCAATTTATGTGAAATTCCAAAATACCATACAGATACTGATTTACATAATAAATTATTTTAAACCACATAAGAATGATGAACACAACACTCAGGATAGCAGGAATGAATTATTTTTGAAAAAGTAACAGAAAATGAGTTTCATGAAACAAGAGTCCAAATATTGACATAAAAGTTGATATTAGATAATCTAACAACAGAGAAAGGGATTAAATATAAACAGAATTCATGTACAAAGAATGAAGAGAGCAAAATGGAACAACAATAAAGGAAACAATGAAATAGACAGTAGAACTTGCTATAAACATAGTAGATAAAAGAGAAGACTATATCTGGAAAGAAAGCAAACCGAGTTAGAAAAAGTAGAGAAGATTTAGCAAGAATAAGTTGAAAAACAAAAAAATTATATGATCATATCAATATATGCACAAAATCTTTTGAAAAAATACAGCACCAATTCATGTTAAAAACTTTAAGTGCATAAAGAGTAGAGGGGAACTTCAACCTAATAAAGAATATCTACAAAAACCTACAGTTTACATCATACTTAAAGGTGGAAAATTTGAAGCTTTCCTACTAGGATCAGGTATAGTGAGATGACCCTTCTCACCACTCCTTTTGACATGATACTAGAAGTTTTAGCTAATGCAATAAGACAAGACAAAGCAATACAAAGTGTACATATTGACAAAAAAAAAATTGGATTATTCATAGATGACAAAACCATCTATGCAGAAAATCTGAAAGAATTAACAAAATATTGTTGAAACTTATAAGTGATTATAGCAAGGTTGCAGGATACAAGGGTAACATACAAGAGTCAACAATTTTCCTATACACCAGCAATGTGTAAATAAAATCTGAAAGTAAGGACATGATACCATTACATTTGTTGTTGTTGTTGAGTGGTTAAGTCATGTCCAGCTCTTTGGGACTTCAGGGACTGTAGCCTGCCAGGTTCCTCTGTCCAAGAGATTTCCCAGGCAAAAATACTGGAGTGGATTTCCATTTCCTTCTTGAGGGGATCTTCTTGATGCAGGGATCAAGCTCACATCTCCAGCATTGGTAGGCAGATTCTTTATCTCTGACTGAGACCCCAGGGAAGCCCTAATACCATTACATAGGACCTCCCAAAAAAAAAAAAAAAAACCTATATATAATCTCAAAAGGACATACAAAATCCACAGAATGAAAACTAAAAACATTCTGAAGACTGAAATCAAATAACTAAATAAATGGAGAGAAACTGTATGTTCATGGATAGAGTCAATACTGTCAAGATGTTGATTCTTCCCAATTTTATCTAGAGATTCAAAGCAATCTCAATTAAAATCTCAGCAAGTTATTTTGTGGATAATGACAAATTGATTCCAATGTTTATATAGAGGGGCAAAAGACTTGGGGCCAAAACAAAACTTAAGGGAAAGAATGAGATTGAAGGACAGACACTATCCAACTTTAAGACTTATTAGAAAACTATAGTAATCAAGATAAGGAAGTATTTGTGAAAGAAGAGACAAATAGATCAGCGGAGCAGAATAAAGAGCCCACAAATAGACCTACATATATATTTAACTTCTCAGTGATATGGAGCAAAAGCAAGACAATAAAGATAATCTTTACAACAGATTGGTGCTAGAATAACTGGACATCCACATGCAAAAATTAATCTGGACACAGACACATATCCAACACAAAAGCAAACTCAAAATGGACCACAGACCTAATTGCAAAATCATACATCTCCTGGAAAATAACATGCAAAAAAACTTCAACGACCTCTGACTCAATGACCTCAATGTATGGTGATATATTTTGCATATAATACCAAAAGCACATCCATGAAATAAATAAGTAGCAAGCTGGACTCCATCTAAATTAAAAATGTGTGTTCTGTGAAAGAGAGTGGCAATTGAATGAGAAGGCAGGTCACAGACCAGAAGGAAATATTTGAGAAAATGATGTTTTTGATAAAGGACCAGAGCACATGAAGAACACTTAAACATCAACAGTAAAAGCAAAGAACTCAAGCATAAGATAGGTCAAAAATCTTAAGAGATATCTCATTGAAGAAGATACACAGATAGGAAATAAATATATGAGACAATTTCCCATATCATATGTTATCTGGAAAATGCAAATCTAAATGACAATGAGATACCACTATCTAGTAGACTGGCCAAAATCTAGAACACTGATAATACCCAATTTTGGTGAGGATGTGGGACAACAGGAAACCTCATACTTTGCTAATGGGAAAGCAAAATAGCACAGCCAATTTGGAAGATACTTTGTTGACTTCCTACAAAATTAAGGAAACTTTCACCATTTCGATCCAACTCAATATTTCAAGGAAGGAGTTGAAAACTTATGTTCACAAAACATGTAGGACACGGATGTTCACAAAACACCTAGACATGGAAAACTTACGTTCACAAAATACCTAGAGGCAGTTCTCTCTATAAATGTCAAAACTCAGAAGCAACCAAGATACCCCTCAGTAGGTGAATGGATAAAACTATGATACATTCAGACAAAGAAATATCATTCAGCACACACACACAAAAAGAGCTATGAAACCGTGAAAACACAAGGAAGACACTTAAATTCATATTACTAAATGAAGTTAGCAAATTTGAAAAGGTTACATACTGTGTGATTCCAACTATATAACATTCTGGAAAAGACAAAACTGGAGAGAGTAAAAGGTTACTGGTTGTCATATTTAGGGGACGGGGAGGGATGAATAGGGAGAGTAGAGTCCCTATGATTTCATCACAATGATATGTATCATCATATGTTGCCCAAATGCATAGCATGTATAGCAAGGAAAGTCAACTGCAAAGTAAACTATGGACTTGGAGTGATTACAGTGTCACTGTAAGTTCATTAGCCACAACAAATGCACCACTCTGGTGGCGGATCTTGATAACTGGGAGGGTATGCACATGTCAAGGCAAGGGATATATGTAAAATATCTGCACCTTCCTCTCCATCTTTTTGTGAATCTAAAGCTGCTCTTAGAAAAGGCTTTAAAAAGCAAATTTAAATAAAAAGGAGATAATTTATGAGAATAATTTTATAGTGAAGATGCCATTTTAATCCAATAATCATAGTGATCACCAGGAATGGCACAAATTGAAACCTTGCACCCCCTGATAAGAGGCAATGAGAAGAACAGAATCACTTATGTGATTTCCTGCTAAAGATGCATAACCTAAATCTAGTCATGAGAAACCATCAGACACACACAAATTGAAGAACATTTCAGAAGATAAGTGGCTTGTAATCTTCAAAAGTGTCAGGATCATGAAATCAAAGAATCATTGAGAACTAAGTCAGAAGACAGAAATAAACAAAAGAAGCATGACAACTAAACACCATGTATGATTGTGAACTGCCTTGATTTTCCATAAAGAATGATACTGGAAAAAGTGGCAAATTTTGAATGGGGTCTGAAGTAATGTCTATAATGCACCAGTGTTAATTTCCTGATTTTGATGGTATGTTGTGGTTATATAAGAAATAAACACTAAATTGGAATAAAATGATTTAGAGAGAAATGAAAAGAATGAAAGAAGTTGCTTCCAAGAAGAGATCAGAACAAGGAGGGAAACAACTTAGAAAAATAAATAAATAAATAATTTAACTCCCTAAAAGTAACTGAATAATTTATTTACAGATACACACTCAAATGGTAAAACACAGTTTATACTAGGGAATATATATTTGCAATTCCTAATAAAGCTCATAGGAAGAGACCTTCATTTTCAGAAAGGGTAGAGAAGTTATTTGGAAAAATTATGTTAAAAACAATTTGAAATGCTGGAGAGAGTATAAACAGTTCTTTTAAAGTAATAACGACAAGGTGAGATGACAGAACCATGTATAATGGGAAATAAACACCTTAGGTTACCTATGTTTGTAAGTAGAATAGCAGATCATAAAGCTGCTTTTACTGTGTGAACATGTTTATAAGAGAAAACTTGTTTTTCAGGTTTGTTGTACTTCTTGCACAACAGGTACACAGTTCAAGGCCAAAGATGTAGGCTCAACATTCAAACATTTAACTGTTAAAACCAGTTGCTTATGCTATGGAATTAGAAAGAAAATTACCTTACTGTAAGCAAACCTGGAAGAATAGAGGGAAAAAAGCATAAGTAATTAAAGGTAAAGGAAAAAAAAAAAAAACTGACCATGACAAGATGATCCTCAACAATATTTTGTGCCAGATTAAAATTTTTTAAGTAAACCAGAGAACCCTAAAGATAAAACTTCAAAGAAGTCAGATAGAAACATGTGAATTATCTTCAGAGAAGCAGAGGGTCAGCTGATTTCTCAAAAACAACAATCCATTCATAATCCAGGGAGTAGAGAAATGTTACTTGACATGGTTATCACTTTCACATTCTATAGCTACAAAAATTAACTTTTTAACACAAAGCCAAAAGTACCCTCAGATAAAATAAAGTTGAAGATACCATCACTAGCACATACACTCATGAATATACTTATTTCATAGCAAAGGCAAATGATCTCTTACTGAAAGTCTAATATGTAAGGGGAAATAGTGAAGAAAAGGTAAAATGTGTGAATAAGTCCAAACAAATAAGGAACATAAAAGTCAATGATAGTATAAGTCATACTGGAGGTGAACAGTGATAAAACATCCTGTGGTACTTTTACAATCCAGCCTCCAGGTAACATTATATATTAAAGGAACTCTTACAGATATTTCACAAGAAAAATACTTAGGAAGGAACATGAGAATTTGGCTAAGGCATAAAAAAAAAGTTCATGTATATGAGGAAAAGAATGTAAGCACTATTCAAGCTTCTCTTTCTTTATAAAATAAAATTATTTAATTATCAATGTTTCTAATCTCTTAAATTATAGCATACTAAATAATATGCTGCTGCTGCTGCTAAGTCGCTTCTGTCGTGTCCGACTCTGTGCAACCCCATAGACGGCAGCCCACTAGGCTCCCCTGTCCCTGGGATTCTCCGGGCAAGAATACTGGAGTGGGTTGCTGTTTCCTTCTCCAATGCATGCATGCATGCTAAGTCACTTCAGTCATGTCCGACTCTGTGCTATCCCATAGACGGCAGCCCACCAGGCTTCCCCTGTCCACGGGATTCTCCAGGCAAGAATACTGGAGTGGATTGCCATTTCCTTCTCCCACTAAATATTATGAATTTTATATATTTTTATTTCCTGTAAATTAATAGCAAATATTAGCTGGGTTTTGAAGATCTGAAAAAAAATTCTAAGGTAACAGAACAGTTTTAATTTTCCTCATTGATTATTAAAACGATATTGCATGGTTTCAGCTTGCACAAACCTTTTTCTAGTCCCACATGACCACAGAAAAAAACGGACTTTCTGTGTTGTTACTCCTAAAAAAGGCTCAAACACAGGCTCCACATACTTTTGTGTTTGTGTAAAGAAGCAGAAAATAAATATTTTAACTTTGAGGGTTACACAATATCTCTGCACCATATCTTTCCTCTTTTTCCTCTTAAAAAAATATCTAGCCTTAAAAACATATATAAATTCATTTTAGACCATGAGCTAAGAAGCCTTCTAGATTTAGCCCTTCAGCCTATATGTCAAAATATTTAACAGATGCCAAAAATTAAATTTAGAAAAAAACTAATTCAAGAAGGAAAGAGAACCTGAGACATCCTATAACCATTAAAGAAAATAAATCAATAGCCCACATTTCCCTATAATAAAACAATTGTATCAGAGGACATTTCTAAATGAATTCTAAACAACATTCATGAAAGCATTAATACAATTGCATACACAAATTATTAATATATAAGGTAACAGAAAAAGTGGTAATACTTTCTATCTCATTTTACATGACTGTCGTAACTTTGATGTCTAAATATGATAGGAACAGTCATTTTACTGAGTGATATCTTGTATGAAAGTGAATGATATTATAAAAGTAGAAATTTTAAACAAAGAAAGAGCAAATGGAATTTGACAATATAAAGCTTTATATCATTATCAGTGGGGCCTATTTCCAAATCTTCAAGTTTAGTTCAAATAAGAAAAATTAGGTAATCCCTTGGCAACATACTGAAGGGAAAATAAACAGCTCAACAGATGGATACATATATCTGACAATATTTCATACTCATTTATAATTTAAAAGCATAGCAAACTAGGATGAAATGGAAATCCTTTAGTCCAATAAAAATATCTTTTAAAACAACCTTAAGAAACTTCACAATTAATGATAACATGTTGAGCACTGTGCTTTTGAACTGTGGTGTTGGAGAATGCTCTTGAGAGTCCCTTGGACTGCAAGGAGATCCAACCAGTCCATCCTAAAGGAAATCAGTCCTGAATATTCATTGGAAGGACACTGAAGCTGAAACTCCAATACTTGAACCACCTGATGTGAAGAGCTTACTGATTTGAAAAGACACTGATGCTGGGAAAGATTGAAGGCAGGAGGAGAAGGGGACGACAGAGCATGAGATGGTTGAATGGTATCACCGACTCAACAGACATGAGTGTGGGTAAACTCCAGGAGTTGGTGATGGACAGGGAGGCCTGGCGTGCTGCAGTCCATGGGGTCACAAAGAGTCAGACGCGACTAAGCGACTGAACTGAACTGAACTGTTGAGCACTTTATTAAATTAAGAACAAAATATAGTCCCTCTCATATCATCTATTCAATATTCTATTGGAGTTTTTTTCAATGCAGAAAGACAAGTCAAAAAAAAAGTTGATCTTTTTTTTTTTTCTTTGATCCCACTTACACTCTCCTCATCAGATAGTGCTACAAAAATTCCCTCCACTTCACAGCAAGACTCTAATGTTGCCTGTGTGTGACATTTCCAATTTCTCTCTCTCCATTCCCTTTGAGATCCACTACAGTAAGAATTCTGGACCCACCACATCATTGCAACCATAAAAATAAAGTTCACCTAGAATCTCCATAAAATTAAAGTCAATAGGACTCTCCAGCTACTTGATTTAGCAGCTTTTGACTCAGTTAATACATTCTGCTCTCCAAATATTTTCTTTGCCAGTCTTCTAAGACACTAAGCTGTTAGTTTTCCTCACAGTTCAAAGAATACTCTTTCTTGGTTGTATTTGTTATTTTCTGTTCTTTTGTCCCACCTCCTCCTCCTTCTCACACATGCATCTTAATGCGGGCTTGTTTTTGAAAGCAGCGTTATTTCCATTTATGACTACACTCACTTTCTTGATATCTTACAGTCCCATCTCCCATCTACATGCTGATGACTTTTAAGAGACCAGTTTAAAAATCTTTCCTGAACCCATATAATCACAAAAGTCCATTTATTTTAATATATCCAAAGATGAACTCGAGGTTTTACTGCTACTGCCCTACCACAATAACAGCAAGTCAATTTTCATTTGCTCAGCCCAAAATGTTTTGAGTCACGTGTAACAATGCTCCCTAACATCTATGCATGAAACTACACCAATTTCTACTGTGCCAACTTTAAAGCCAGAAGTCAGACTGATATTTTTAAAACTTATTTTATACAATGCCAATCTTCTGCTAAAAATTCTATAATATCATCCCATTTCAACTCAGAGTCAAAGACAAAATATAGTATCTTTTTTTTTTCTTTTTTTTTATTAAACGTGCCAGTATACACACAATTTCTGGCACAGTTTTAAACATGGTATACACTCAATAAATGGTAACTAATATAGTATCTTATGTCTTCGTTTCCTATAGCTGCTGTAAAATCACAAACTTTAGTTACTTAAACCACCACAAATTTATTCTCTTGCAGTTCTGGAGGTCAGAAGTCTAAAGCAAGGTGTTGGCAGGGCTCTGTTCATTCTGGAGGCTCCAGATGAGACTCTGTATCTTTGCCATCTCCAGCGGTTGGAGGGTCTCTGCATTCCTTGGCCCCTGTTCCTTTCTTCCACCTGCAAAACTTGTTACTCTAACCTCTGGTTCCATTGTGACATCCCTTTCCTTTGATTTTAACCCTCTTGCCTCACTCTTATAGGTGACCATGGGACTACATGGGGATCACATAGGAAATCCAGGATATAATCTACCCTATCTCAAAAGCTTCAAATTTACTACAGCGACAAGTCTCTGTTTGCAATTTAAAATAACATATACTCAAATTCTGAGAATCAGGATGTGGATATCTTTGGGTATCAGAGGATGAGTTGGCTGGATGGCATCACCAAAGCAAAGGGCATGAACTTGGACAAACTCTGGGATATGGTGAGGGACAGGGAGGCATGCTGTGCTGAAGTCTACGGGGTCATAAAGAGTTGGACACATCTGGGTGACTGAACAATAACAAGAGTCTTTGAAGGAATTATTCTGTCTACCACATTCTGTAGAATCTCTGCATAGTGTTAACCTTTCTGTCTTCCCCTTCTGTTGTTATTGTTGTTGTTGCCTCTTTTGCCCCAGGCACACATACCTCCTTGCCTTTCATTGAATATTCATGGGGAATCTCTTGATTTAGAATGTTTGTAGTAACTATATCATCTTGATGCAAAAAAAAAAAAGAAAAATATATTCCATTAATAGCTGTTAGTTACCCCTTTCACTTCCTCCAAATCCTTTGCTTAAATATCACCTTTTTAGTGATGAGGTTTTGACCACCACCACCTGCTCTGTTCCACCCCTCAATATTTATTACCTTGCTTTCTCTCTTCTTTTCTTTTTTTTAAAAATATTTTCTTTACTTGGCTACCCTGGGTCTTTTCTGCAGCGTGTGGGATCTCATAGTTGCAGCATGTGAACCCTTAACTGTGGAATGTAGGATCTAGTTCCCTGATCAGGGATTGAACCCAGGCCCCCTGCATTGGGAGCATGGAGTCTTAGTCACTGGACCACCGGAGAAGTACCTCACTCTTCTTTTCTGATAGCAACTTTTATCATCTAACATACCATAAGACTAACATATTTATTATATTTATTTTTAATTTTCTGCATTTCCCACTAAAAAAAGAAAAAGTGAGCTTCATGACACAGGATGTGTTGTCTTTCATTCAGAGATGTAACCTGGTAACCTAGAGAGTATCTAAAAATAATAAGTGCTCCATACCTATTATGAATTTCAGAATGAAACAACCAATAAACAAAGAATTAATGACCTGAAGAAATGGTTGAAAGAACACTTGAAAAACTTGTTGACACACACACAAAGTTCATTGTTATTTAGGAAAATGCCAATTAAAACATCAGATTTTAAAAAAAAGAAAAGTCTAAAAATAAAAAAATTGAGTCTCTACTTAGAATAAAAGAAACCATTGTATACTGACAGTGGGTGTATGCACTGGTTAAAATTGAGGAAACTAAAATGGCAATACTTGGAAAAATTGAAGCTAGGCACACAGTAAAGATCAGCAAATTTATTCCTAACTAAATACTCTTTCAATGTACATAAGCAAGAGAGTGCTGTACAGAAACATTCACAGAAGTACGGTGAGCAAGAACCAAAGTAAGGTGAAGGGACAACACTGTATCTCCATTATTGATAATAATGGAAAACTAAATCCAAACACAGAGATCCTCTGCACAAAACATGGTTTAATTTCATAAGCCCATTTGAGCATAAGACACAAAAGAACATATGAGCAATGATTACCTTAAATTTCAGAAACATTTAAAACTCAGAATGTTGTTTATGACTAGCTCAAACTATAAAGAAACACAAGGCATTATTAACCGCAAATGAATGTAATTGCCACTTTTATAAAGGAGAAATTATGTTGTTGCTAATAGACTGACACACAGAAGTTCTTAAGGACCACTAATTTTCCATTTCTTGACTGGGGTTGAGGTCATACATTTATTTGTTAAAGCTTTTATGTGTGTTTTATCCAACTTTCAGCATGTATTACAATGGGAATGAAAAAGAATTAAGGGTCAATTAATAAGGAGAACTTACAGATAAAAAAAAACTAGTTTAATAATAGAAAATTTGGTGAGGGATATAAACACTAATTTAAATGGAAAATACTTTAAACACGTGAAGAAATGGTCATTCTCACTTAAGAGAAATGTTTTAATTTACAAGACTGAAAAACCATTACAAATGTTGATAATACAGAGATTTAAACAGTTAAATAGTTACATAGATATGAATTTGAGCAAATTCCAGGAGATAGTGAAGAACAGGGAAGCCTGGTGTGTTGCAGTCCATGGGGTTGCAAATAGCTAGACATGACTTGGCAACTGAACAACAAAAGTTACTTACATACCTTGCTTTTTGCATGATAAATTCAAACAACATTTGGAGAGCGATTTAGCAATACCTATGAAAGTTTAGTTTCCAAAATTTGCTTCAACATTTCAAGTCTAGTCATATTCTTAAAGCTATACCAGCTCTGTGTGAAATAACATATGATTACATTACTTAATTTTTTTAATGAATAAAAGTCCTTCAGAAGGAAATGGTAAAATAAATTACAATATATTCACTGGAAATAATACTATAAAGCTACTAAATGTTTTAAAAAATGAAGTGTATCTTTTTGCCCTGAAATGAAATGTGTCAAGTTACATTTTTAAGTAAAAAACAAATCATGTTTTATAACATTGTATAAAGTACACCAATTTATGTAAAAACAAAAAAGTAAATACTTGTTAAGTAGTTCTATAACGTCTTTTGGAGTATATATGTGAAAAAACAAAACAAACCAAAACAAAACCCAGAACTGATCAATGCAGTTTCTGAGGAAGAGAAGTATGGATCCTGGTGGAAGTTGTAGTCATAGTTTTAACTATAATATACACCCTATTTTTCATTTTATATTTTATACAAAGTGCATGCATGATCAATTCAACATATAAATTAAATAACAAACATATAACAACTATAAAAATAAATTGACTTTTCTATGAAGTAGTAGAAATATTCCTGTTGCAATTTTAGTTTTGTGCTGATATTATTCAGAAAAGAAAGTCAGGCAACCTATTCACCACTGCACTTCCAGAAGCTCAGCTCTCAGGAATGCACATACTCAGTTCATGATTCACAACATTATCCCTCTGCCCCTCGGATCTCAGGATAACCCAACACTTACAAACTAGATTTGGTGCTAAGCTTGTGATGCTGTTTTGTACATAGCGGCAGAACTAGTATCATGGAAAATTGAAGGATTCAGTTTTCTTGGAGTTTTTTGGGGGTATTTGGGAGATACAACACTGAACTGAGGAGTTCACTGAGGGAATTTAAGCTAAAGAGCAGTCAAAACAGGAAATGTTCCCTGAGATAAATGCTATAATAGCTTTTTCTTATTCATATAGCTTAATTTCATATTTGATAAAACAATTTTAATCCTGGGTTGAGATTTAATATCTTAATTTAAAATTCTAAATTTAATAGCTCTATGTAATCTATAAATGCATAAAGTATAGCTTTAAAAGTGAAGTTAGTGAAAGAAGGGGGAATTTTAAATTTGCATAAAGTGTTTTTGCTTCCTGTGGATTAGAGTTCTAGGGAGAAAACCGAAGGTTTGTATAGTATATCCCAGCAAAACCATTGTTCCCTTTTCTAAACTTAGTTCATCTACCTGCAAACTAATATGTTTTTCTATATTTTAACTTCTATTTATAATTACCAGGAGCCCATGAAATGCAGTTACTCAATTAGCAACACAGTAATACCACCACCAACAATATTAATAATGATAATACAATTAAGATTAAATCATATTCTTTGATAAAATGAAAGTAGAAGTTTAACTATATTGGACTTCCCTTGTGGCTCAGCTGGCACAGAATCCACCTGCAATGCAGGAGAGCTGGGTCTGATCCCCGGGTTGGGAAAATCCCCTGGAAAACGGAAAAGCTACCCACTCCAGTATTCTGGCCTGGAGAATTCCATGGAATGTATAGTCCATGGGGTTGCAAAGAGTCAGACATAACTTAACTACATTCTGTAAATATTTAAGAATTCTCTTCAGAAAATTTATTGAAGTTTACTGTCCTTTTCTATTCAGGTTTTCATAAGAAGCAAATGGGAATTTGAATATTTGAACATATTCCAAGTATGAGACATTGATGGGTAAGCATAATAGCATGCATCCCCTTTTTCATTTTCTTTACTGAAAAGAACATTATTGTTTAGTACAAAGGGGACAAAAATTTAATTGACTATATAATTGTATATTGTCTCCAAGAAAGAAAATGAGAGGGCTTTGGTAGAAATTCATAATGCCATAATAATAATTTCCTATGCTTCGTGGCCATTATACACTCACCTCTTACTGATTAATTATATTAAGATACTTTCTACAGAACAAATTCAAGTGAGATTTCAGTACATTTTTCATTTACAGAGATTTCTCTCAAACTTTAGCTAAAAGTCTGACTCAATTTTCACATAATCTTCATCAGAAGATTATTGTATTTCTTAAAGTTCTATATTTGAAAAATGATGGGTTAAATTGTAGATCTAGATTTTTCTTAACTTTTCTATTTTAAAATAATATCTAATGTTTTTAAGAGTTTATTTGGCACAGAAAAAATGAGTCATTTAAAAAAAATTATTACCCATCTATTATTATTATCAAAGTACTTCTATCTACTTCCAACTGTTACTAATCTTTGTGAGTTAATTGGTCTAGAAGCATAGAAATAATATTTTTGAAAATAAATCCATAATTATCTATTATGTAAAACATAATCCAATAAAAATAAATTCAGGGGACCCAGCATAGAGATGCAGATTTTAAAAGATGCTGGGTGAGAAACTGAAGAAGCAGAAAAAAGAGACCACAGAGCTTCCGTGTGGAGGGGATTATAAAATGGTAAGTCTGAGAGAAGGGTATATAAAAATAAGGCTGGTGGGAAACGAAAGATGGAAACGTAGCTTCTCTGGGTTACTAAATCAACAGTATAAAGATGAGGGGAAAGATAGACTTCCCACAAATCACTAGAGTACAGTAAGGGCGGTGAGTGTGGTAAATTATTTAGGTGGTGTGGATGTACTGTTGTTTTGTGAGGATTATATGGTGATATAGCATGTTATGTAAGTAAGTTCATGGAAGAATTTAGTAATTACGTACCATCACTACTACCAGTAAGAACTTTTAAGTAAAAGAATTATTGAAGTTGTTTTTTATATGTGAGTATCCCATACTTAATTCCATTTATCTTTTTTTTTAATTCAATATTTGGCATTGGATATTTTACTGGAATATGCTAACAAGAAGTCTATTTCTCATTAGTTTAAATGGGAAAAAATAGAATGCTTTCACGGTAAACCCAAATTCAAAGTAAATAAAACATAGTAAAATCTCTATGTAAGAATAACATGCTATAATGTTAATACATAAAATGCTTAAATCAGTGTTACCTGATCACTTATGAGTTAACAGGAGTTAGTATGGCTTCCCAAAAAGCTTACAAAATTTTAGGTGAACATTCTATTTTACAGACTCTCTTATCTTTAAACCACCTATGGGTGGTTTTGAACTTCTACCAAGTGTATCTGGAACATAACTTAAGATCTTCCTGAATTTAACTCAGGATTTAACTATAAAATGTTATAGTGAGCTTTGAAGATGTGAGCATAATTTTCCAATGTAACTTCTAGCTGAAATATTGAGAGATACAGACATTGGATGCATTCTGAAAATGAAAAACCAAAGGTGGACTGCCTGGGAAACAGTATCAGGGTTTTGCAGGACATGTCTCTATTTAAAAATGCTTGAAGGTTAGTAGAGTCTTTATAAATTCGAATTCAGGTTCATCTTCATTTTATGGTGGTCTTGACCTATATCAACCTCCCTGGTGGCTCAGATGATAAAGTGTCTGCCTGCAATGCAGGAGACCTGGGTTTGATCCCTGGGTTGGGGAGATCCCCTGGAGAAGGAAATGGCAACCCACTCCAGTACTCTTGCCTGGAAAATTCCATGGACAGAGGAGACTAGTAGGCTACAACCCATAGGGTCGCAAAGAGTCGGACACAATTGAGCAAATTCCCTTTACCTATATTAGGGAAATAACGTCTATATTCACCTTAAAAGTCCAAATGTCTCATCAGGAAGGTTTTCATTAATCATTTAATCTAAAGAATTTTCTGTTGATGTCTATCAAGTCATCCTGATTTATTTTCTTCCAGGATATTTTCTAACTAAAATCACTCACTGTATTAATTTTTTCTGTGCTCAATGCTTTTATGGTATTCATTACTAGGGGTCAGACAGAAAATAACTCTATCACAAGACTGTTCCTTCTCCCATCTCAGCACTAAAGCAAGCCTATATGTATGGAACAGCTAAATGTGCATGTGTGTGTTTTATGCAGGTTCTCTTCATCATGTTTGTATTTAAAAGAAGAAAGAAAATCACCCAGGAACATTTGGCCTCAAGAACATCACAGTTTTTAAAATGTCAAAGTGAATGCTTCTAACTCTCTCAACTCTGATATAAAGTTCTTCCACAAGTTCACCTGAGAACTTCCTCCATAGGAAGATTACAGTGGGGAGGTCAGGATAGTTTCTTCCACCTTAGTTCCAACTAGCCCTTCCCTGGTTGCAACTAGGTTTGATTTGATTGTACCCACATTATTGAGGACAAAACACATACAGTCTAATTTGGTGAGTACAGTTGGTTCTTTCTGACTGTGAATGTTTAAAGTCGGGTGATTCTCTTATGAATAACACTTTTTTTTTTTTTTTCAGTTTTTGGAAGATGTTTCTTCTAGAAATTTCCAGTGATAATTATAAACTGCTGCACATTAAAAGCTCCTTCCAAAGAAATAAAAAGACAAATAAAAATAACTTGCCTCTCCAGGCTCGACATTTAGTAGCATAGATTCATGTAATGAAATCTCAAATTAAGTCAGGATAACAAAAAATTATGAGACTCTTTTTATCTCAGACAGAGCACAAATCCCAAAAGCCTCAGACAAAATAGTAAGTGCCAAATATTGCCGTGTTTCAGGCTTCTGGGGTCTGTGTGGTATCTAAGACAGAAAGAGTCCCATAGCCTTTCGTTATCCTGCCAATTCAGGAGATGTAGGAGACACACCAATATTTTATAATAACCTACAAGGGAAAAGAATCTGAAAAAGAATATATATGTGTGTGTATATATATATGTATTCACTTTGCTATACACCAGAATCTAACACAACATTATAAATCAACTATACTTCAATAATAATAATAATAAAAAAACTATCACTGGGAAAAAAAGAATCTATGTGTCAAATTGTATTCTACAATTAGAGAATGATGACATCAATGAGACTATCAGGTTTGAATCACTTGGAGGCCCCAAGAATCTCTTTCATGTGTCCAGATGGTGTATTTTTACATTAAATCAAGAAGTTAGACAGTTGCCCTAACTGTTTACTAAAATTGTTATGTTTTTACTTCCTAGAGTGAATTATTTTACTGATACTATGCTGACTCAGAATCAGATTTATTGTTTCTCAATTATGTTATTAAGTTTTTGGTGTTTGAAAATCTAGTTTTAACATGTTTTTCTCAACTTCAGAATAATTATTATATAAATTGCAAAACTTGGACAGTAAATAGAATTAGTAATTCACTTAGAACTGAGTGTTTATTACAGCTCAAAGTAAATTCAAGCATATCTAGCTTAATATCATTATTTATTTGAATATTTGGAAGCCTAGAGATTTGAAATTATTTAGAGCAACTGAAACAGGCAATGGAAATCTGTGATAAGTTATATGTAAAAAAAATTAAACTAATAAAAATAGTTGATAAACACAATGTTTCTCAAATCTTAAATTGGGGAATTTAAAAATGTTCATAGGAAATTGAGATACGAATGCAGCATAGAGCAAACTAGATACTTGAAGTTCGAGTTTTAAACCCCTTGTTTTGGAAGGTAAAGAAGGGTTAGCAGACACTATCCCATCTTAAAGGTCAATATTGCGATTATTTCACTGAAAAAGAAAAAAAAAAACGTATTCAAAATGTATTTTGGTTTAGAATACTTCTGATTAAATTATTTAGAGGAAGATATTTTTTTGCTCATTGAGAGGTGAAAAAAGAAATGCTTTGAGTTCATCATGGGTTTAGCTAGTTTATTAATAAAAGCCATGGAAGTGGCAATTCAGCCACTGGCTTTCTTCTTCTTTTTCTCAGTCTTCCTTTATTTCTTCTTATTCTTTTTATTTTTTCTTAATAAATGGGTATTAAATGCTTATACACTTCACATTTATAATGTAATCAAATAAAATTAAAAATATAATGTACATTTGTTGTTGTTTAGTTGCTAAGTTCTATCCAACTCTTTTGTGATCCCATGGACTGTATCCCACCAGGCTTCTCTGTAATGGTATTTCCCAGGCAAGAACACTAGATAGAGTAGGTTTCCATTTCCTTTTCCAGGGGATCTTCCAGACCCAGGGATTGAACCTACATCTCCTGCATTAGCAGGCAGATTCTTTACCACTGAGGCACCAGGGTAGCCTATAATGTTGTACATTAATATAATATGTACATTATAAATAGAGATATATAATGTACACTATAGGCTACCCTGGTGGCTCAGTGGTAAATATATAAATATAAATATATATTTATATATAATGCAAAACCACTGATATGATCATACAATAGATGAGAAAATGAAGGCCAGGAGAAGTTAACTGATTTAACCACGGAGAGAGAAAAATTCTGGCAGTGGCAAGGATATTTATGAGTATCTAGACTGGCTTATTTAACTTCTATGCAGAGTACATCATGAGAAATGCTGGGCTGGAAGAAGCACAAGCTGAAATCAAGATTGCCGGGAGAAATATCAATAACCTCAGATATGCAGATGACACCACCCTTATGGCAGAAAGCGAAAAGGAACTAAAAAGCCCCTTGATGAAGGTGAAAGAGGAGAGGGAAGAAGTTGGGTTAAAGCTCAACATTCAGAAAACTAAGATCATGGCATCTGGTCCCATCACTGCATGGCAAATAGATGGGGAGACAGTGAAAACAGTGTCAGACTTTATTTTTTTGGGCTCCAAAATCACTGCAGATGGTGATTGCAGCCATGAAATTAAAAGACGCTTACCCCTTGGAAGGAAAGTTATGACTAACCTAGATAGCATATTAAAAAGCAGAGACATTACTTTGCCAACAAAGGTCCATCTAGTCAAGGCTATGGTTTTTCCAGTGGTCATGTATGGATGTGAGTTGGACTGTGAAGAAAGCTGAGCGCCGAAGAATTGACGCCTTTGAACTGTGGTGTTGGAGAAGACTCTTGAGAGTCCCTTGGACTGCAAGGAGATCCAACCAGTCCATCCTGAAGGAGATCAGTCCTGGGTGTTCGTTGGAAGGACTGATGCTGAAGCTGAAACTCCAATACTTTGGCCATCTCATGTGAAGAGTTGACTCATTGGAAAAGACCCTGATACTGGGAGGGGTTGGGGGAAGGAGGAGAAGGGGACGACAGAGGATGAGATGGCTGGATGGCATCACCGACTCAATGGGCATGAGTTTGAGTAAACTCCAGGATTTGGTGATGGACAGGGAGGCCTGCTGTGCTGCGATTCATGGGGTCGCAAAGAGTCGGACATGACTGAGCAACTGAACTGAACTGAACTGAGACTGACAGTTTCATGTTTTTCTTAAGCTTTCTTCTGCTTTAACCCAATGAGGACTAAGGGGTTCTTTCCCTTGCTTTAATTCTGTAAACAGTAATGGGTTTTTATCTAAGAAATTATATGGATCTATTTTTTTTTTTACAGGATCTATTGGCCATTTTACAGGCTTCCCTTGTGACTCAGCTGGTAAAGAATTTGCCTGCAATGCAGGAGACCTGGGTTTGATCCCTGGAGAAGGGAAAGGCAACCCACTCCAGTATTTTGACTGGAGAATTCCAGGGACTATATAGTCCATGGGGGTCACAAAGAATCAGACACGATTGAAGACTTTCACTTTCTCATTTTCTCACACTGGCTGCTTGGTATTTAAACCTTCCCCCTCTTCATGCACATGCTTTTCAGTTTTGTCCTCAGTTCCCCACTGTAAGTCTCTTCATTGGCTCTACTCAGAGCTCCCACGATGTTTCCCACAACCAAGGAGCGTGTGTCATTGTCTTCCCATGTGTCTAGTAATTGGGACAATTATGACTTCTACCTCTAAACTAAACTAGACATTGAGTCACTTGCATCAATATCACATATTTACTTTAAACAAAGTAAAAACTAGAACCAGAATTTCTGAAGGGATGAATATGTAATATATTTATTATAAGTAATGTTGGAAAGAATATCTATGAAATTTCAAAAAAAAATTATACCTCATGAAGAGAATATATCTTAGCCCCCTATTATATTCATTAAAATGCACATTTATAAAATATTCTATATTGCATATCATCCTTTTTGCATATACACATTGATATGTTTACCTCTAAAATAAGATATTTATATAAATAATTAATGTAATATAAACATTCAATGATAATACACATATATACTATATATATTATATTGTACAAGACAATATAATATATATATTATATATATATAGACAAGTATATATAATACACATATATACTATAGACAAGGGAAATTTAAAGAAAGATATCTCACAGGTTGGGCTTCCCTCGTAGCTCAGTCATTAAAGAATCCACCTAAAATGCTGCAGACCTGGGTTCCATCCCTGGGTCGGGAAGATCCCCTGGAGATGGAAATGGCCACCCACTGCAGTATTCTTCCCTGGAAAAGCCCAGGGATGGAGGAGCCTGGCGGGCTACAGTCTGTGGGGCTGCAGGAGTCAGACGCCACTGAGACTAAGCATACACACGCATAGGTCACTACATGAATAAATGATAGAAATACAAAATGGACTTGAAATATAAGCTAAATAACAGGTGCTCTGAATATCAGAAGTAAAGTCAGAGTTACAGCATCGAATATATTTATTTCTGCTAATCTGGCAGCTCAGGACGCACAGAAGAAACTGGTGAGCTCATTCCTTAAGTTCCTATGACTCTACTTATTAAAGAGTTTTCTGACTTGCTTTTATAGAGCAGAGTATGGAAGCAGCATTTGAGTTGTTTATCAAAATGCATATGTCTTTTAAGTATTTACCGGCTTTAATACCCCATAGTAATGTAAATTCTACATTAGTGTTCCCCACCAAAGAGCTAAGTGGTACCAGACCACTCCGAGAATTCAGTTCAATACAACTCAGGTTAATCTAATCAACTGAATATTAAAATCTACTCTAAGAAACAGAGATATGAAGTTCTTGATTTCAAGTTATTGATATTCTTTGGAGAGAGAACAAATGAAAGCACATCAAGTAGCTTGACTATCACAACAGCACATGATGCAATGATAATCAATTTAGCAACATTTATTACTCAGTAAGGACTCCATGAAGGAAAATCTATGCAAATAACTGCTATGTCTAGGAAGAACCAAATGAAATCATTTATAGTTTCTATGGATCAAATTTCAGTTATTATACTTTCATGTGGTTGGTTTCATAAACCGAACGTTGCCTGTTGCAGCAACCATAAAATTTGCCTCCACCTTCTGATCTCAGGCATTTGATCAGATGACACCTGTGATAAGCCCACTACTGCTCGCTTTCTGGTAAAATTGCTTAGGTTGCCATTTCTCTTTTTCTCCTCCCAGTCAATATGGCATTTAACCTTTAATGCCATCATTCTTATATTGCCAGAGATTTTAAAAGGACTGAAATAACTGGAACATGAAAAAACATACCAAAGTGTTTTAAAAATCATATATTTTAAAAATATATATGTTTTAACATATATTATCTCAAATTCTTTTTCTTAGGAGACAAAAACTTCAAGCATGATTTTAATTATGTGAATGACTCTACTGAAGTTTAGGTCAAAGCAATAATTGCTAACACAATCATGGAGCTATCATAATTTTATAGTCTTTGCTTGAGCTGTAAGAACATGTGATTATATGTTTGCCTTTTGTGAGTGTGTTTAACTTTTTTTTTTTCCTTTAACATAGTTTCATAAGCTGTCCATAAAAATAATAACGCTATTAAAGAATTCTTTCTTTAAGAAATTACCTAATTTTGATGAGATTCAGATAGTGCCAAGAAAGAAAACTGAAATTAATACAACCCAGTGTATAAGAGCATTCATTGTTACTTTTGTCACATTTATCCTTCCATTCGTAACCACAGATCATTTTCTTCCGAAACTTTTATAACTGAACAGCATGAAATCTCCTCATATGATCATATCCTGATTAGAAAACTACTTTTAACTGTTTGTCTTTCCATTTGTTTCTCCCTTACATAAATGTACCCATGGTAGGACTTTAGAAAAATAAGTAACATTAATATCTGGAATACATTTTCTTATAAGTAAACATTTTTTTTGGCCTTAGGTCATGTTTCTAATGACATTTTCTTTCTCATTCTGCAAAATATCAAAGAACTTCTAAATACATCTTTTTTTTCCTCACTGAAGTCAACAGCAATGAGACTATATGTGTAATACTCATGCATTGTCAATTTAAGTGACTAGATTGACATGTAGTTTTCTTCCAATTATTGATTTTTAAATACAAATTCTGAAATTGCAATTTTGTTACCTCTAATCCATGAGGTAGTAGGCATAATTAATTCTAGTAAATGAACTCCTATATTTATCATTCCATATTCATTACATAGTTTTTTAAATTATAATTTGTATTCCATAATAAAAAATTGCTTTAGGAATATTTAAAGAGTAAAATTTGTAAGAATGGTAATTTTTATAAACTTCAAGTATTCTTTATGAGACACATACACACACACACACACACACATATATATAAAAGAATGCAAACATTTCCAATTTCAATACAGACTTACCTTGCCGACATATTGATAATCAGATCCTGTATATTCCTCCAATAAGAAAAATTGATTCCACATCCAACCACGCTTTTGACGATGAAGTATTTTTCCATCACTCCTCTGTACACGTGCACCTAAAATTCTTTTCTGGGGCACAGGAGTCCTTCTGAACATTATCTCTGGAGAACAGAAATGTGGCAGGCATACCCAGAGCAGAAATAGTAGCAAAAAATGATATACTGTCATAGTTCACGTCTTGACAATTTCCAACGTGGATGAAGAAAAAGCAGTCTTATTTTATTTGGCTGAATTTTACTGTATTTCAACTGGTTTCCAATGTTTCATCAATGTTTTGGACATGTTTCCAAAGGCTTCAAAAAACAAACAAATAAAAAAAAAATCAGTTGACAACATTATGAATGTTACCTGTCACTTTAAATTTAATGTGACAAAGATTAATTAATGATAGCAACCAAAATATTTACCTTCCTCCTCTTATATAAAGTAATTGCTAGTTTTGGAGACATGACTTGTCTAGTAAGATGTCTATAATTTAAGAAAAGATGATTGCAAATAATTTCAAACAAATTCCAAAGAAAAGACATATTAAGCCTTCTTTTTTTTTTTTTTCCTTTTGGCATTTTAGTAATTTTTAGGAATTATAACCCCTGTATAGAGTGGTGATGTAGTTAATTTTACATGTCAACTTTCCCAGAGTAATTTAACATAAATTAAAATTTTGAAAACAAAATAGTGATTTTAATAACTACAGGAAATAGGCACTTATTATGCAATGCACAGAGAAGGCAATGGCATCCCAGTCCAGTACTCTTGCCTGGAAAATCCTATGGACGGAGGAGCCTGGTAGGCTGGTAGTCCATGAGGTCACTAAGAGTCAGACACGACTGAGTGACTTCACTTTCACTTTTCACTTTCATGCATTGGAAAAGAAAATGGCAACCCACTCCAGTGTTCTTGCCTGGAGAATCTCAGGGACGGGGGAGCCTGGTGGGCTGCTGTCTATGGGGTTGCATAGAGTCGGACATGACTGAAGTGACTCAGCAGCTGCAGCAGCATGCAATGCAATATTTAAATTATTTTTTAAACAAGCACAGTTTCTTCAAACTTCATCCACCTCAAAGATAAAAGTAAAGCCAAAATTAAAAAAAATCTGAGTGTCTTCAGCTGAAGACTTTTCCTCTCTCTTCTCTTAAGTGGATCTGTGAAACAAATAGAGCTTCCTAGAGCAGAAAATAAAAATCACTACTACAGTAAATCAGCATGTGATATAATTTACACTGTTGTGTATAAGGATTTAATCATGCTGAAAGTTCCAGCTTTGATACATTTGCACAGTGTATCACCACAGACTTGCCCCTATGCTGATCTGGAATTCCATGATGCTCCAGCCTTCTCACTGCTCTCCACCTTCAATTATTTTTTCTTAGCGGTGTATCCCTGGTAAATCCTGTGTGTGTGTATTACTTATTCAGTCGTCTGACTTTTTGCAAACCAATGGACTACAGCCTGCCAGGCTCTTCTGTCCATGTTATTCTCCAGGCAAGAATACTGGAGTGGACTGCCATTCCCTTCTCCAGGGGGTCTTCCTGACCCACAGATTGAACCCAGGTCTCCAGCATTTCAGGCAGAATCTTTACTGTTTGTTTCACCATTTGAGCTCCCCAGGAAGTCCTTTAGGTAATCCCACTGCAATGTAAATCAGATCATGTCACGTCTCTGCACAAAACACTGATGGCTTCGCACCTCATTTTGATTAAAACCCAGCATCTCACAAAGACCTACAATTGTGTATTCCATTTTATAACTGCTGGTCACCTCTCTGACCTCATGCTATACTTCAGTCCCTTAGGTCACTACTCGAAATTGACTCTTTTCCAGCCAAAGTGTCCCTCTTGCTTCAGCCTGCAACATACCTCATACACCCCTCTCTTCAACCAGGACCTCTTTACTTTTTCTCTCCACCTGGAATGTTTTTCCATGTAGTTATCCACATAGGTAAATTCCCTGCTTCCTTTGGATGTTTCTTGAAACCTCCCCTGATATTTTCTAGATTTCAATATACATGTGTTTTATTTATTATTTACTGTTCACATATTCTGCCTGTCATCATCCCATGAAAAAAAGGAATTTTGCTTTTCTTTGCTATTGTTTTCACAGTACCTAGAACAGAATCTTGCACATGGTAGATGCTCATTAAACAATCTGATTGAATGAATGCATGAATTATAAATTGATTCAAACATCTGAGCATCATTAACTCCTCTATAAAGTTAAGCCCAAACATTTAGGTATGAAAATAATACTTTCAAATCATATTTTTAGGTTATTTTTATCTAAAATTTTCTATTTTCTTTTTATTTTTAGTTAGCTTTGCATTTTATTTCAGGATATGATAAAATACAGTAAAAAGTAGTTGGGGGACCAAAAATGTTACAAAAAGTGGTTCGAGGATTGAGTTTCATTTCTTTGATATGACAATGTATTCTTAAGGGCTCCAGCATTTACATGTATGGCTTCATTCACAAAGATTTCTATGCAATATGTTTACTTATTTGTGTGTTTGTTTTATTATTCAGACGATTTAAAGGTTAATGCAAATATGCTTCAGAAGTAAGATTAATGGTGAAGCAGTATTTCCCCAGAGTGTATTAAATGACCGTGGAACTCTCTACAGCACATGAAGCATTCAACATGACAGATATAACCTGTATTAAAATCTGTCATGTAATGCTATACTTGGGAGCAAAGAAATTATCTGATGCATAAAATGGTTTTACATCACAAAGTACTGACTTTACAGAAACTCAGATTGATTGGATTCTAAGTAATAGGAACATTTACCAAAATGATATTTGACTTTTTAAATGCATCAGGACATGCTAGACAGTATTCTCCAGAAATTTATACTGTTCCTAAGAGTTAGAGGAGAGTTTGCATAATTGAGGGTTTTTTTTATCTTCTCTGAAAGCTTTAAAACTTATTGAAGCAAGATTCTCATTTCAACTCTTTTTTTTTTTCAATTTAAAACTGTTTGCTAGCACTTGCTATATTGATCATTTTCAATACAATATAACTTTACCTATAAGTTTAGAAGCTTAATTATCAATATTTTTAGGAAGGAAGATGAGGACATTGCATTTTTAAAAGTTGTTAGTGAACAATTGGAGAAGTATATATATATATGTATATATACACACCATTTTTCTTTATTATTTTAGTTTTGATTATTTCATAATATATCTTCTGAAGAGTCTATAGTTAAATGCATTTTAATACTGATTTAAGATAATTAAAAGATATTTAAACATATTTTCCATAAATGTTTTTGATAAAACCATCTCAAGCAATGACAAGATTAAATAAAAATACATTTAACCATGACTAATTAGATATATGAATTTCTTTCATTAATAGATCGGGCTTTTGGCCTCATATCTAAAAATCTCTGCATAACTTTAAGGTCAAAAACATTTCTCTTGTATTTTCTTTTAGAAGTTTTATAGTTTAAGTTCTTAGCATATATGATCCAATTTGAATCAAACTTTGTATATGGCTCAAGATATGAATTGCAGTTTGATATTTTGCTTATGAATATCCAATTTTTCTAGCACCATTTGCTGAAAAGTGCATCCTTTCTCTGCTAAATTGCCTTTGTAACTTTGTCAAAAATCAGTTGTATATTTATGTGTGTTTATATGTTTTTGGACTCATATATATTTGCTTGTTTGTTCATCTTTATACCCATAGAACACTCTCTTGATCACTATAATTTGCAAGTCTGGAAATCAAATAATCTTAGTCCTCCAACTTTGGTCTTTTAATTTTCTTTTTTTTTTTGTTATTATAGAACTTCTTGCATTTTCAATCAAATTTTATAGTTACCTTGAATTTTATATATAAAAATCTGTGGGGATATTAATGGGGATTGCATTGAATCTTTAGATAAATTTGAGAAAAATGAACATCATAACAACATTGACTCTCCTAAGTTATGAACACTGTATGTATCTCTCAGTCATGTTTTGTAGATTTCAGCATATAAGGCTTGTTCACCTTTTGTCAAATATAACCCGAGTGTTTTCATTTTTTTCATGCTATCACTTTATCATATTTTTGTTTTTAACCACTTTTTTGGATAAGATTGAACTACAAAGAGCTGAAATATTCATTGTGTACAACTTGATGAGTTCGGACATTGCTAAGAGGAAACAGAGACACATCCTAGTCTGGCATGAGTATATGATAACAGATTGAAAATCATATCTGATTACAGACTTGTATCCAGATATAGAAAGTATTCTCAAAATCAACCATCAACAAACACAAAACCCAATAGATTTGAATTGACACTTCACCTAAGAAGACAGAGGGCAAAAAGTATATGAAAAGATATTCAGCATCATTCATCATTTGAGAAATTTAAATTAAAATGACTGATGACTAGCATATGTTAGTAAGGATGTGGGGGAATGAGAACTCTTTTACACCTTTGATGGGATTGTCAAATAAGATAAACTCTTTGGAACACAGTGTAGTAAGTTGAAAAATGGCCCCTCGAAGATGTTTATATCCTGAATTCTAATATATATATATTATATTAGACATATTATATATATATATACACACACACACACACACACACACACACTACTTTACAGGGTAAAGAAACTAGACATATGATTCACTGAATATCTTGGGAGTTTAGGCGATCATTCTGGATCATTTAGACAAAATCAACGGTGGCTCAGACAGTAAAGAACTTGCCTTATCCATTCGTCTGGGCTGGTGCACTGGGAAGACCCAGAGGGATGGGATGGGGAGGGAGGTGGGAGGGGGGATCGGGATGGGGAACACATGTAAATCCATGGCTGATTCATGTCAATGTATGGCAAAAACCACTACAATACTATAAAGTAATTAGCCTCCAACTAATGAAAAAAAATGAAAAAAAAAAAAAAAAAGAACCTGCCTGCAATGCAGGAGACCTGGGTTCAGTCCCTGGGTTGGGAAGGTCCTCTGGAGAAGGGAATGGTGGCCCACTACAGCATTCTTGCCTGGGAAATCTCATGGACAGAGGAGCTTGTGGGGGCTACAGTTCACTGGGTCACAAAGAGTCGGACACAACTGAGTGACTAGCACTTTCATTTTCTTTCAATATGATCACAGGGGTTTCCCAGGTGGTGCAGTGCTAAAGAATCTGCCTGCCAATTCAGGAGATTTAAGAGACACAGTTTCAATCCCTAGGTCAGGAAGATCCACTGCAGTAGGAAATGACAACCCACTCCATTCTTCTTACCTGAAAACATTCCACGGACAGAGGAGCCTGACAGGTTACAGTGTATGTGGTTTCGAGAGTTGGACATGACTGAGGACACGACTGAGCAACTGAACACACACATACAAAGTAATCACAAGGGGCCTCATAAGAGGGAGGCAGGAGGATCAGTCAGTAAAAGAGATGATCACAGATGCTGGAGGTTAGTTAGAGTATCCCAAGTAAGAATGCAGTAACTAAGGATTACAGGCCACCCTGGAAGCTAAAGAAGCAAAACAATGGATACTCCCCTGGAGTATCACCCTTCCCTCCACCCAGGCAGAAATCTTGATTTTAGACTTTTGACCTCTTGCTTTTGTTCAGCTGCTGAATTTTGTCCCACTCTTTTGTGACCCTGTGGGTGACTATAGCCCGCCAAACCCCTCTATCCATGGAATTCTCCAGGCAAGAATAATGGAATGGGTTGCCATTTCCTTCTCCAGGGGATCTCCCTGATCCAGGGAACAAGCTCATGTCTTCTGCACTGGCAGGCAGATTCTTTACTACTGAGCCACCAGGGAAGCCCTTTTGACCTCTGGAAATCTAATAGATAAATCTATAATATTTTAAGTCACTCAGTTTGTGAGTTGTTACAGTACCAATAAGATAAGCAGATTTAGACATTTATGCAAGTGGAATAAAGGATATTCATCTAAAATGTGCATGTTTATAGCAATGCAAGAATATAGGGAAAGGCTAGAGAAAAGTCAATGTCACAGGTGAATGGATAAACAAATCGTATTATATGCATAAAATGGAATGTTACTAAGCAAATAAAAAAGAATGACATTTTAAGTTCACAAGCAAGGAAGGAGCTTAGAAAAATACCACTCCATCCTAAAAACAAAGATAACCTGAACAGACTTAAAAAATTAACAACACTTCTTGGATTCATAACAATGGAGGGGGACTCAGGGACTACTGCCTCCAAGGTTGAAGATAGATAAATGAATAGAAGGAAGCGTGGCTTAACTGACCAGAGACTCATGAACAAAAATCAGCCAGAATCAGTAATGGAGTGGCAAACCTGAACTGTAATTGATAAACTGCTGGAGGTTCAGTGAGTATAACTCGGGGAATTAAAAACTCCAAGGTGAGAGTTTTTTTGAATGTTGAGTTTTAAGCCAGCTGTTTAACTCTCCTCTTTTACCTTCATCAAGAGGTTCTTTAGTTCCTCTTCACTTTCTGCCATAAGGGTGGTGTCATATGCATATCTGAGGTTTTGATATTTCTCCCCACAATCTTGATTCCAGCTAGTGATTCTTCCAGCCCGACATTTTACATGATATACTCTGCATATACGTTAAATAAGCAGGATGACAATACAGAGCTTTGACCTACTCCTTTCCCAGCTTTGAACCAGTCATTCATTTCATGCCCAGTTCTGTTACTTCTTGACCTGCATACAGGTTTCACAGGATGCAGTAAGGTGGTCTGGTATTTCCATCTCTTTTAATAATTTTCCACAGTTTGTTGTGATCCACACAGTCAAAGGCTTTAGCATGGTCAATGAAGCAGAATTAGATGCTTTTCTGGAATTCCCTTGCCTTTTTAATGGTCCAACAGATGCTGGCAATTTGATCTCTGGTTTCTCTGCCTTTTCTAAATCTAACTTGAACATCTGTAATTTGATTTTGAGCAATATTTTGATAGTGTGTGAAATGAGTGCAAATGTACAGTGGTTGAAACTTCCCTTACCATTGCCTTTATTTGGGACTGGAGTGAAAACTGACCTTTTCCAGTCCTGTGGCCATTGTTGTGTTTTTCAAATTTGCCAACCTGTTGAATGAAGCATTTTAACAGCATCATATTTTAGGATTTGAAATAGCTCAGTTGGAATTCCATCACCTCCACTAGCATTACTAAAGGATTATTTATAGCAACTCCATCTCCCAGTGCATCACATCCTGCTATCAAAAAAATTACAAAGCATGCCAAAAGGCAAAAAAGTGCAAATTGGAGAGATAGAGCAAGCATCTTAATGAAACATAGTAGGAGTGCTGGGATTATCAAACCAGGAATCTAAAGCAACTTTGATTAATATTCTAAGGATGCTAATGGAGAAAGTAGACAGCATGTAAGAACAGATGATCAATATAAGCAGAGTCATGTAAATCCTAAGAAAGAACTAAAAATAAGTGTAAGAGATAAAAAAAAAAACACTGTAAGTAAAGAACACATCTGATGGGCTTATTGGTAGACTTAGTTTGGCTGAGGAAAGAATCTCTGAACAAGAGGATGTATCCATAGGATCTTCAAAAAGCTTATACATTTGTCCTTAAACATTTGTTCAGATCCATAGAATGCACAGCACCCAAGAGTGAACTCTAAGGACCTTGAAGATAGTTTAGAGTAGGTCCCTCCTTGGTAATAAAATGTTGCATTTTGGACAGGGATATTGATAATGAGCGAGGATATGCAGATATGGAGGCAGTGGGTATATGGAAAGACTCAATTTTCTTGGAAACACAAAACACTCCAAAAAGTATCTGCAATTCATAAACACACACAAAATGAAATAGAAATAGGAAATTATGCAAAACAAACCAGGTTAATTTGCTTAATGCTAATTCTCCCCAGGTATGTTCTATGTTGCTGGAAACCTACTTATTAACTTTTTCAAAACATTATTCCTTCATTATAAATGCTACAAATAATTATTATTCCAGTTTGTTGTTGTTCAGTTGCTAAGTTGCATCCAACTCTTTGCAACCCCATGCCAGACTCCTCTGTCCTCCCAGAGTTTGCTCAAATTCATGTCCATTGAGTCAGTGATGCTATCTATCAAACTCATCCTCTGCTGTCCCCTTCTCCTTTTATTTTCAATCTTTCCAAGCATCCAAGTCTTTCCCCATGGGTCGGTTCTTCACATCTGTTGGCCAAAGGATTGAAGCTTCAGGAATAGTCCTTGCAATGAATATTTAGAGTTTATTTCCCAATGCAGGAGATGCAGTTTCAATCCCTGGGTTGGGAAGATTCCCTGGAGAGGGAAATGGTCACACACTCCAGTATTCTTGCCTGGGAAATCCCAAGGACAAAACAGCCTGGAAGGCCACAGTCCATGGGGTTGCAAAAAGTCGAACACAGTTTAGGGACTAAACATTCCTCCGGTAACCGGACTCAAAATATAGAATCTCAGTAGGTGTCTCAGACAGTAAACAATCTGCCTTCAGTACAGGAGACCCAGGTTCTACCCCTGGGTTGGGAAGATCCTCTGGAGAAGGAAATGACTACCCACTCCAGTATCCTTGCCTGGAGAATCCAGTGGACACAGGAGCCTGGTGGGCTATACTCCACGGGATCTCAAAGAGTCAGACACGACTAATGGGATAACACACACACACAGACACACACACACACACTGATACTTCTGTTTAACCGAGTATACCTATTACATGGTCAGTCAATATAGTCCCTTGCATTTTTTTTTCCCCTTCATGGCTCTCAGCTCTTCCCACCCCAATCCCCCACTTAATGTGCCACCAAACCTATATGACCTTTTAAAACTAACACGTACAAAAAAAGATGTCCTTTTCATCATGGACTAGAACGCAAAAGCAGAAAATCAAGAGATACCTAGAGTAACAGGTAAGTTTGGCCTTGGAGTACATAATGAAGTAGGGCAAAGTCTAACAGAGTTTAGCAAGAGAAGGCACTGATCATAGTAAAAACCCTCTTGCAATAACACAAGAGGAAACTCTACATAGAGACATCACCAGATGGTCAATACTGAAATCAGATTGACTATATTCTTTGCAGCCGAAGATGGAGAAGCTCTATACAGTCAGCAAAAAAGTAAAAAAGAACAGGAAGTGACTGTGGCTCAGATCATGAACTCCTTTTTGCCAAATTCAGTCTTAAATTGAAGAAAGTAGGGAAAACCACTAGGCCATTCAGGTATGACCTAAAACAAATCCCTTACAATTATAAGTGGGAATGACAAATAGATTCAAGAGATTAGATCTGATAGAGTGCCTGAGGAACTATGAACAGAGGTTCGTTACATTGTACAGGAGGCAGGGATCAAAACCATCCTCAAGAAAAAGAAATGCAAAAAGGCAAAATGGTTCTCTGATGAGACATTACAAATAGGTGAGAAAAGGAAAAGAAGTGAAAGGTAAAGGAGAAAAGGAAAGATATATCCATATGAATGTAGAATAGCAAGTAGATAAAAGAAAGCCTTCCTAAGTGATCAATACAAAGAAATAGAGGAAAACAATAGAATGGGAAAGATTAGAGATCTCTTCAAGAAAATTAGAGATACTGAGGGAACATTTCATGCAAAGATGGACACAATAAAGGATAGAAATGGTATGGACCTAACCTAATGGAAACAGAAGAGGTTAAGAAGGGGTGGCAAGAATACACAAAGGAACAATACAAAAGAGATCTTCATGACCCAGATAACCACAACGATGTGAAGCTCACTTAGAGCCAGACATTTTGGGGTGTGAAGTCCAGTGGGCCTTAGGAAGCATCACTACAAACAAAGCTAGTGGAGATGATGGAATTCCAGCTGAGCTATCTCAAATCTTAAAAGATGATGCTGTGTAAGTGCTGCATACAATATGTCAGGAAATTTGAAAAACTCAGCAATGGCCACAGGACTGGAAAAAGGTAGTTTTCATTGCAATCCCAAAGAAAGGCAATGCCAAAGAATGTTCACACTACCACACAATTATACTCATCTCACACACTAGCAAAGTAATGTTCAAAATTCTCCAAGTCAGGCTCAACAGTATGTGAACCAAGAACTTCCAGATGTTCAAGCTGGATTTAGAAAAGGCAGGGGAACCAGAGGTCAAATTTCCAAGAGCTATGGATCATTGAAAAAGCAAGAGAATTTCAGGAAAAAAAAAAAAAAAATCTACTTCTCCTTCACTGACTATGCTAAAGCCTTTGACTGTGTGGATCACAACAAGCAGTGGAAAATTCTTAAAAGAGATAAGAATACCAGACCACCTTACCTGCCTCCTGAGAATTCTGTTTGCAGATCAAGAAGCAACAGTTAGAATTGGACATGGAACAACAGACTGGTTGCAAACTGGGAAAGGAGTAGGTCTAGGTTGTACATTGTCACTTTGCTTATTTAGTTTATAGGCAAATTACATCATGTGAAATGCTGGACTGGATGAAGCACAAGCTAGAACCAAAATTCCTGAGAGAAATATCAATAACTTCAAATATGCAGATGACACCAACCTCATGGCAGAAAGCAAAGAGGAACTAAAGAGCCTTGTGATGAAGGTAAAAGAGGAAAGTGAAAAAGTTGGCTTAAAACTCAACATTCAAAAAATGAAGATCATAGCATCTGGTCCCATCACTTCATGGCAAATAGATGGGGAAACAATGGAAACAGGGACAGACTTTGGGACAGATTTCCTGGGCTCCAAAATCGCTGCAGATGGTGACTGTAGAAATGAAATTAAAAAATGCTTGCTCCTTGGAAGAAAAGCTATGACAAACCCATACAGCATATAAAAAAGCAGAGACGGTACTTTTCAACAAAGTCCTTTGCCAACAAATTTCCATATGGTCAAAGCTATGGTTTTTCCAATAGTCATGTATGGATGAGAGAGTTGGACCATAAGGAAGGCTGAGCACCAAAGAATTGATGCTTTTGAACAGTGGTGTTGGAGAAGACTCTAAAGAGTCCATTGGACAGCAAGGAGATCAAACCAATCAATCCTAAAGGAAATCAATTCTGAATATTTATTGGAAGGACTGATGCTAAACCTGAAGCTTCAATACTTTGGCCACCTGATGTGAAGAACTGACTTTTTGGAAAATACCCTGATTCTGGGAAAGACTGAATGTGGCAGGAGAAGGGGATGACAGAGAATGAGAAAATTGCATGGACATGAGTTTGAGCAAGTTCTGTGAGTTGGTGATGGACAGGGAAGCCTGACATGTTGCAGTCCATGGAGTCTCAGAGTCGGACAGGACTGAGCAACTGAACAACAACAGCACTGCTTTAAATCATCATTTCATACAAATGAATGAACATCCAGTAACAGGTTTCTTAACCTTAATCTTTCTTATTTAAAACATATCATACAGCATATTAGCTAAATTAATTTTCAAAAATCCACTTCATCAAGACCCAAATCAGCATTTTTAAAATGAGTCTGCTGCTGGGAAGATAATACCTGTACTTGATAATTCATTAATTTGTAGCAATATCTTGAGCCAGATGAGTTTTAAAATTTATTTCACATTATTTCCAATTGTTTAATTTCAAGCCTGACATGTAAGTTTTATGTGTATAAACTTCTCTTCCACTAATATATAATTCTAAATTTTGCTGAGATAATTATACTTTATTGAATTTCCCTCACTGGTGAATAGGATGTTGCTGTACATATATATATGTGTGTGTGTGTGTGTGTGTGTGTATGTGTGCGTGTGATTAAACATTTCTTGAATTAAGTAATTAATATGTTTATAAAATAGCCTTTCTGAATAAGTTGGGCTACTCACAGTAAAAAAACTAAAGCTAAATTTAGAGTATAAAAATATTATATAAAGAAGCTGTACTTGTTTGAAATTTTAAACAGTTATAATTAGAAGGAATCAATTGGGTTGACACTGCAGTTGAAATATTGCTTGGTGTTAAAAAAAAGCTAAAAATTAATTAAATTCTATAACTTCATATTTAGTTAACATATTTTATTTTGAAGAACTTCTTACAAAAACTACATTTATTTACTCTCAAGAATAATTTAATGCAAATACCACATGAAGTTTAAGATCAATACATTAGCATCCCTTAGCATTCTGCCTTCCCACAATTCCAAACTTTAATGCATATTCATATCTCCTGGGGCTTTTGTTAAATATCCATGATCTCATTCAGTATGTCTTGGGTGAGGCATAGATTTTGCATTTCTAACAACCCCCCTGTAATGTCAATACAGCTGAACCACCTGCTTGGAAGTTCATCATCAAAACATTTGACTTTTTCATATTTAATGCTTCACAGGCCTGGTGTGTTGCTTATTACACTGATGGAAAAATAAAAATAACACTTAAGATGTTGTATTCCAATTGAAGGAAGACCAGAACACATTTTCTAAATAATCAATCATTTTCTGGAAATGTTTAACTAGAAGAATCTGTTTTATTCAAACCAACACACATTACAGCAATTATTCTCATGGTCATACTACACACTATGCTTTCCTCTATATGTACATTTTAGAGCATTTGTCCCACTGAATCTTATTCCATCTCTGCAATCACAGTCTTTATTATTCTTCTGAAATATTTATCATTACCGTTATTTTCTCTATAGAATGTTAATTTTATTACATAAGAAGCCAAGAACAGCAGATCACAAAATAAAATAGGCATTTTGACTTATCTCAATTATTAACTAGGTTTCCACACATAACAGGTGATCAATTAAACTGCAATCCATCCTTAATAAAGGGAATTAGTCATTCTTCAAGTCAGTTGATTATGTTGATTAGGATCTTAATGTTCCAGTTTTTATTCCCTTTAATTTTACCATTTATAATCGTAATAGAAAGTGCTAAAGATTATTGAGACCGAACCCAAGCCTCCATGGATGAACAATTTTAATCCTTTTAGAGTTTCATAGCACCAATACAATCTAATGAAATTTCAGCATTGAGAAATAAAGGAACATTTTTCAGGTGTGTTTATACAATTAAAATGAGCCAGTGCATACTAAATACTTCCTTTTTATGCAGCTGATACCATTTTATGCATCTAGTATGAAGCATTTTGCGAGATAATTGAATCAAAGCTTTACACTAAGGACTCAAATAATATGAGTCCATATGCTTGATCATATTTTCCAAGAGTTCATTACACATTACCTACTGTGCTCTAATGTCATAGAAAATACATAATTCTACACTGAATATTTATCACTCTATTTTAAGTATGTATTTGCATATGTATCTCTGTTTAGATTGTAAGTTTAAAGCAGAGTCTGTCTTGCATCCATAGTTGCTAATATGGGGATTGCACAATTGCTGTTTAGTCATGTCCCTCTCTCTTGTGACCCCAAGGACTGCAGCCCATCAGGCTCCTCTGTCCATGGGACCTCCCGGGCAAGAATACTGGTGTGGGTTGACATTTCCTTCTCCAGGGCTTCTTCCTGAGCCAGGGATGGAAACTGTGTCTCTTGCATTAGCAGGTGGATTCTTTACCACTGAGCCACCCAGGGAAGCCTAGAGATTGCACAAAGTGTTCAGCATGTGAGGCTGTCACAGCTAACGCCATGACAGGCAGCCTAGATTAGGAGTAGGCCTGGTTTCCCGGGGTAACATAATTATCAGGCCTCCTGGAGCTAGCCAATCAACACATGCCTAGCAAGAAAAAGAGAACCTATCAGGGGAAAGCTGAAAGCCCCACGTTGGGCCAACAAAAATTACCTTGCAACTGTGTAACCAATCCGCTTGCGCCAACTACCTACTGTGTAACCAATCCGCTTGCGCCAACTACCTGCTGCTTACATTTGAATAATTGTACCCAATAAATACCCGAGAGAACTGGGCTCGGGGCCTTTCCGTCCTCACACCCTTGGTGAGGGCGAGAGGCCCGGCTCGAGTCAGTAATAAATTCCCCTATTGCAAGTTGCATTGTTTAGAGGAGTCTTCTTTCCCGACCGGGGACTCAGACTACGGGCAGAACAAGCAAATGTATTTGAACTGGGTTGAATATTATTGTTTTTCTAAAATATTTCAATGAGAAGGAAACGTGGTTCCTCCCCCTTAAAAAATAAAAAATCACAACAACATGTCAAGGACCATTTATACCATTTTATGCTTATATTCTCTTTATATATAACATCACAGCCCTCACACAAGACATTAGTCAAACAGACAATCAACATATCATTGTTGAATGAAAAATAAACTCAAAGATTTGCTAAAAAAAAAAAAAAAAGATTTGCTAGTCTCAGATAAATTGCCAAACATTGTGAGGATTATTGTCAATACAGACAGAATTCCAAAAAGCTTGATCCTTGCTATTCTTCTCAGATTCAGAATCTTCACAGATTCCCCATGCAGGAGAGATCTTTCCAAATTAATTTTATTCTCCAGGCACATGGCTTGCACATAAACCAGCAATACACTTCTCTAGCTATACATGCTCACATCTTAACAAGATAATTTGCAAAATAGATATAACCCTTATAAATCCTAGGCAGTGGCTGGAAAAAGCTCATGCCGGGGTAAAGAGAAGCACTGCCGAGTGAAACATGTAACTTGGTGAGGCCTCTTTTCTCTAAGATTCTTGTTAATAAGGTAAAGAATAGCACCCAAGAGTTTTTGCTATCTTCTTAGCAGCCTTTTTAACTTCAGCAGCCAGTGTGACAGTCCCAGATGTAACTTGATCCACGAACAAGTTAGCACTGCTGATACAGCTGTGACATTACACCTGCTGCTTCCTGGAAGTCTTATTCTGCTGTAGTAGGGTTTATTTCATTACGTGGCAATTGGTAGCAAGAATACTCTCAGGGTAACTTGAAGATGTTAGGATAAAAGCCATCTGGTACCCAATTTTCTCTGATCCAGGATAACTTGAACTGTTTCTAAAAAGCAGTGAGTGAAGAGAAAGGGAAAGAGAGTCTGGGAGTTTGATTAGGAATTCCTACCCAGGATGGGTATCATTCCTCATTTTCACATTATCAATAGAATGTAAGAAAAAATATCCATAGCTGGAAAAGAGAACCCATTGAACATCATTCCCATTCAAATTTGTTTCTATAAAGACTTTCTGTGCATGCACTAATACTGTACAAACACACAGTGCTCACTTCACCTTACTTTACTATGTGAACGTGTAACATAGGTACTACACTGAGCATTGCAAAATGAGTTCTTATTGTTATACTTGAAAGTGCAAAAACTATACCTGATACTCATTTCTGAAAATTAGTCAAAATTAGTGCACACATGGAGATATACTATGGATCAATAAAATATACCTAAGATAAAAGTATAGTTGTTACATGAGTATAAGAACAGTGATAAAAGATAGATCTTGGTGGCACTGATGAGATAGATGGTCAGGCTTAAATAAAAGAAGCAGTACATTTTATCAACAGTACTTTATAACCCTAAATAGGCTTCAATATTTGCACATTACTAGAAAAGCTCAGCAGTGGCCACAGGACTGGAAAAGGTCAGTTTCATTCCAATCCCAAAGAAAGGCAATCCCAAAGAATGCTCGAACTACGGCACAATTGCACTCATCTCACACACTAGTAAAGTAATGCTCAAAATTCTCCAAGCCAGGCTTCAGCAATATGTGAACTGTGAACTCGCAGATGTTCAAGCTGTTTTTAGAAAAGGCAGAGGAACCAGAGATCAAATTGCCAACATCGGCTGGGTCATTGAAAAAGCAAGAGAGTTCCAGAAAAACATCTATTTCTGCTTTATTGACTATGCCAAAACCTTTGACTGTGTGGATCGCAATAAACTGTGGGAAATTATTAAAGAGATGGGAATACCAGACCATCTGACCTGTCTCTTGAGAAACCTGTATGCAAGTCAGGAAGCAATGGTTAGAACTGGACATGGAACAACAGACTGGTTCCAAATAGGAAAAAGAGTACTTCAAGGCTGTATATTGTCACCCTGCTTATTTAACTTGTATGCAGAGTACATCATGAGAAATGCTGGGCTGGGAGAAGCACAAGCTTGAATCAAGATTGCCAGGAGAAATATCAATAACTTCAGATATTCAGAAGACACCACCCTTATGGCAGAAAGTGAAGAGGAACTAAAGAGCCTCTTGATGAAAGTGAAAGAGGAGAGTGAAAAAGTTGGCTTAAAGTTCAACATTCAGAAAACTAAGATCATGGCATCTGTTCCCATCACTTCATGGCAAATAGATGGGGAAACAGGGTCAGACTTTATTATTTGGGGCTCCAAAATCACTGCAGATGGTGATTGCAGCCATGAAATTAAAAGACGCTTACTCCTTGGAAGGAAAGTTATGACCAACCTGGATAGCATATTTAAAAGTACAGACATTACTTTGCAACAAAGGTCCATCTAGTCAAGGCTGTGGTTTTTCCAGTAGTCATGCATGAATGTGAGAGTTGGACTGTGAAGAAAGCTGAGTGCCAAAGAATTGATGCTTTTGAACTATGGTGTTGGTGAAGACTCTTGAGAGTCCCTTGGACTGCAAGGAGAGCCAACCAGTCCATCCTAAAGGAGATCAATCCTGGGTGTTCATTGGAAGGACTGATGCTGAAGCTGGAACTCCTATACTTTGGCCATCTCATGTGAAGAGTTGACTCATTGGAAAAGACCCTAATGCTGGGAAGGTTTGGAGGCAGGAGAAGGAGGTGACAGAGGATGAGATGGCTCGATGGCATCACCGACTCAATGGACATGGGTTTGGGTGGACTCCGGGAGTTGGTGATGGACAGGGAGGCCTGGGGTGCTACGATTCATGGGGTCGCAAAGAGCCGGACACGACTGAGCAACTTAACTGAACTGAACTGAGAAAGGCCATTGTAGATAGCTTACTTTACCTCTACATGGAGGCCCGTTACATAAAAAGGATTAACTCCAAAATTATATATCAGTAGCTGAAATATACAACTGGCATAGCATTGCATCAGTTATATTTCAACTTCTACGGACAGAAAGAGACTATTCATCATTTATGTCCATTTTTCATAATGCTTGGCTCAACTCCTAAGTAGTAATTTCATCAAGTTTTCAACTGAACCAAAAAGAGAATATATTAAACATTTTATAAAGCTATCAGTGCCTAAGTATAGATTCTAGACTAAAGCATTCTATTTTTTTTTTAAGTCCTTGGAGTATTATGTGATATTATGATGAACTCCTCAATGAACTAGTCACAGAAATTGGTGTGCATGTGTTTTTACCCATCTCAGTGGAGTAGGTTTAGAATTTTCATTCTATAAATGAGGCTACTGAGGTTCAGAATTTTCATTCTATAAATGAGGCTACTGAGGTTCAGAATTATTCTCTTGGCAGTGTTTATGGAGTATTGTCTCTGTGCCTTATATTTTGCAATATGAAAGTTGTTACATTTCAGTGAGAAGCTAGATGGTTCTCAGCATCCAAGAATGAACAGTGTGGATGATGGGTGAAAGGAACATGTAATCTAAACACAGGTGGTCTGAGACATCTTTTTGGAGGAAATCATGACTTAGCTGACATAGGGAAAAGGAAGCAGGGTGTCATTGTGTGTGTATGTGTGTGCGTGGTGTGTGCACACACATACGCACCAGTTAGCAGATAAGTGCAGGAATTATACTGAACTGTGACAACACAGTGGGATGGAATTGTGTTCCAGGAATTAGAAAAATGGGTCATAAGTACATGATGGGTCATGAATAATGTGCAAAATGGGAAAATGTGCAAAGCTCAGAGGAAAAAAGAAGACTATGCACTGATGAAAGGAAATGATTTCACTTTGTATGATACAATTCTAAGACGACTAAGTTCATATCTAAATTTAGGCCCAGGTCTATTACCATGTGAATTCCAAATCTTCTAACCTTTCAGCCACAATTTTCTCCACCATGGCTAGGGCTGTGTTATGACTTCTATGGACAGTTGCCTTCATGGGCTTTTTTGTTGATAAAATAATATTAGAAAACATATTTTTCAACAGCATTCACATAAAGACACATATGTTAATATTTTTTATTGAAGTATTATCTTTGACTTAAAATTCAATTTTTCCTCTGACTTAAAAAATACAAACATTTTTCATGGTCCCCTTTCCCCAAAATAATGAGGATCCTAAGCTCTGTGCCTGCTCTGCGCTTAAGTGTGCTCAGTCGCTCAGTCATGTCCAACTTTTTGCCACCCCATGGACTGTAGCCCTCCTATTCTACCTAATGGAGAAATCAGCCCTGACCTTAGCAGCAAACATATGATCAAGTACTTTCAAACTGAACTTCAGAGATAATTTTCTTCTCTTAGAATTTTAGCTGACGGATAGGGAAACAATTCCAAGAGTAATGTTATGTGATGTGCTCAGTCTCCAAGAGTTAGTGTCATAACCAGAAATATAACTCAGGTCACCAGATTTCCCTTGCACTGTTCTGAAATGTCCTGCATCATTTAATAATGAATAGATGTTATTATGATTAAAACTTACACTTTTAATGCTCTTATCTAGAAGACACCCTGGTTAGTTTCCAGTGTGCTGAGCACAAGTAAGACAGATCCATTGGGAATGGGAGATTTCTGTCACTGCAGGAGGTGTGGGAACTACAGACCGTGGAAGTATTAGGACACATGTAGTAAGATTCTGGGTGCGTGCATGCATGCTCAGTGGCTTCAGCTGTGTCCAACTGTTTGCGACCTTATGGACTGTAGCCTGCCAGGCTCCTCTGTCCATGGGATTCTCCAGGAAAGAATAATGGAGTGGGTTGTCATGCCTAAAGAATATTTAGTTAAAACGTTACTAAAATATTGTGTTGATTTATAAATTCTACCGATTGCTTTTAACTTGAAATACATCACTGACATGTTGAATTTTATGTATAAATTTATTATTCAAGTCCCCTTGAGAACAAAGATTCAACAGCTAATTTTTCTTTTCTAAGGAGTATGTCTCTGGAAAGCAAGTTGGAATTGGTTAAGACTGTAAGGTAGTTAATAAAAAGGGGATTTTTTACATATAACAGATTCACTTTGCTGCATGGCAGCAACTAACACAACATTGTAGAGCAACCATATTCCAATAAAAATTAACAACGAAAAAGGGCAGAAGTTTGAAATTTTCCTTTAAGAGCATGATTACAATCAGAGGGTGATATTCCCTGTCCTCACTAACTCATACCCAGGTCCTGGCCTTACCACCAATCCCCTCCTAGGTCTCTTGGAATCCCAAATGAAATGCAACTTACAATCTTTCACATAATAAGTTTTATGATTACCCAGTTAAGAAAATTTTGGTGTTTGTATATGTTTATATGACTTTTTTGGTAGCGTAAACATCAGTGGGGAAATTATTACCTGCAATTATTTTTAACCTTTACAGTAGCTTCACTGAATCATTTGATATCCAAATCAAATGGGAAAAAAAAAATCACTATAACAAAAATCCCTATATTTATTGAAGGTACTAAAGCTGTAGCTTTCGGACATTAAAAGAGGTTATACACTGGCCCCTGAAACAATTATATACTTGACATATGTTCAGTCACAATCACTGTGGGAACCAGAAGGATTCATCATTTCAATAAGAACTCAGCGGGTTAAGACTAGTGTCAGAAAAAAGGCAGTATATCAGAGCTGGACCATTAGGACTCAATCTATAAAATGCCATCTATTCAGTTAATTGCAAAATATCATTTTAAGGCAGAGTGCTACTCAACCTTTCCTAGCTCCCTGGGATAATTGTTATAACTTCTATGTATACTCCATCCACGTGGACATGAAAATTTGAATTTTTGCATGAAGATACTTATTATATGGCATTATACCCTGATTTTTTTTTAATTTTGTTTATTAATAAGAGGATAATTGCTTTACAATATTGTATGGTCTCTGCCATACATCAACATGAATCAGCCATAGGTATACATATGTCCCCTCCCACTTTGAACCTCCTTCCCACCCAATCCCACCCCACTAGATTGTCATAGAGTACCAGGTTTGAGCTCTCTGTGTCATATAGCAAATTCCCACTGGCTTTCTATTTTACATACCCTGACATTTAAATCATTCCTCTAAACAGGCATTCTGCATCTTGAGGAAATGCATTTTCCTACTGTTTTGTGTGTGTGTGTGTGTGTGTGTGTGTGTGTGTGTGTGTGTCTGTGTGCCATAAATGGCCCCTGATGGACTACATTAATCAAAGGAAGTATCAATATTATATATCATGCATTTCCATTTGGAGCCATTTTATTTTCCTGACTTCTACCACCACATGGCATCCTAGTTAGTGAAAGTGGTAAAGAATCTGCCTGCCAATGCAGGAGATGCAAGAAACACAGGTTCAATTCCTGGGCCAGGAAGATTCCCTAGAGGAGGCAATGGCAACTCACTCTAGTATTCTTGCCTGGAAAATTCCATGGACAGAGGAGCTTGGTGGGCTACACAGTCCATGGGGCTGGCAAACAGTTGGACAGGACTGAGTGATTTTCACTCACAATGATTATATAACAATAATGTATCTCACTGAAGGACATGTTTCTCATTCTTAACAAGAAACTTCAGAATAATCCTGTTATCTTAAGATGTATATGTGAGAGTGGGTCTGGTAAGACCTTTCTATTGCTAGTAACCAATTGAAAAAGTATGTAAAGCTCCACCCAAACTAGTAAGTTGGTCACTCTCCACCCCCCTTCTGATGTCTTTGTCAGAAGTTTTCTGTATCCTTTTTACACTGTAATAAAACTTTTGCCACACAAAGCTCTGAGTGACTGAAGCTGAATCCCTGGTCTTAAAGCAAAATTCTTTACTTCAGAGATCACAAATCCGACAACATTCACCATAAGCTATCACCATTATATCCACTACTGTGGGCAAGAACCCTTTGAAGAAATGGAGTAGTCCTCATCGTCAACAAATTAATATGAAATTCAGTTCTTGGGTGGAATCTCAAAAACAACAGAATGGTTTCTGTCTGTTTCCAGTGCAAACCATTCAATATCACAGTAATCCAAGTCTATGCCCCAACCACTAATGCTGAAGAAGCTGAAGCTGAATGGTTCTATGAAAACGTCCTAAAACTAACACCAAAAAAATGATTTCCTTTTCATCATAGGTGACTGGAATGCAAAAGTAGGAAATCAAGATATACCTGGAGTAACAGGCAAGTTTGGCTTTGGAGTACAAAATGAAGCATGGCAAAGGCTGCAAGAGTTTAGACAAGAAAAGGCACTGCTCAGAGCAACACCCTCTTCCAATAACACAAGAGAAGATTCTACACATGCATATGACCAGATGGTCAACACTGAAATCAGATTGATTATATTCTTTGCAGCCGAAAATGGAGAAGCTCTATACTAGTCAATAAAAACAAGACGGGGAGCTGACTGTGACTCAGATCATGAACTCCTTAATGCAAAATTCAGACTTAAATTGAAGAAAGTAGGGAAAACCTCTAGACCATTGAGGTATGACCTAAACCAAATCCCTTATGATTATACAGTGGAAGTGAAAAAGAGATTCAAGGAATTAGATCTGATAGACAGAGTACCTGAAGAACTATGGACAGAGGTTCCTAACATTGCATAGCCGGCAGTGATCAAAGCTTTTCTAAGTGGTCTATGTATATAAATAAAGAAAAACAGTAGAATTGGAAAGACCAGAGATCTCGTCAAGAAAATTAGAGATACAAAGGGGATGTTTCATGCAATGATGGGCACAGAAAAGGACAGAAATAGTATGGACCTAACAGAAGCAGAGAGATTAAGAAGAGGTGGCAAGAATACACAGAAGAACTGTACAAAAAAGATCTTAATGACCCAGACAACCATGATGGTATGATCACACACCTAGAGCCTGACATCTTGGAGTGGGAAGTCAAGGGGGCCTTAGGAATCATCGCTAAGAACAAAGCTAGTGGAGGTGATGGAATTCCTGCTGAGCTATTTCAAATCTTAAACAATGATGCTATTAAAGTGCTGCACTCAATATGCCAGCACACTTGGAAAACTCAGCAGTGGCCACAGGACTGGAACAGGTCAGTTTTCATTCCAATCCCAAAGAAAGGCAATGCCAAAGAATGCTCAAACTACAGCACAATTGCACTCATCTCACACGCTAGCAAAGAAATGCTCAAAATTCTCCAAGCCAGGCTTCAACAGTACATGAACTGAAAACTTCCAGATGTTCAAGCTGGATTTAGAAAAGGAAGAGGAACCAGAAATCAAATTGCCAACATCTGCTGGATCATGGAAAAAGCAAGGGAATTTTGAAAAGCATCTATTCATGCTTTATCGACTACACTAAAGCCTTTGACTGTGTGGATCATAGCAAACTGTGGAACAATTTTTAAAGAGATGGGAATACCAGACCACCCTACCTGCCTCCTCAGAAATCTGTACGTAGTTTAAACAACAAATAGAACTGGACATGGAACAATGGACTGGTTCCAAAATGGGAAAGGAGTACATCAAGGGCATATTGTCACCCTGTTTATCTAACTTATCAACATCATTTGAAATGCCAGTCTGAAGCACAAGCTGGAATTAAGATTGCCATGAGAAATATCAATAATCTCAGGTCGGCAGATGACACTACCCTAATGGTAGGAAGCAAAGAGAAACTAAAGACTCTCAATGAAAATGAAAGAGGAGAGTGAAAAAGCTGGCTTAAAACTCAACATTCAAAAAACAAAGATCATGGCATCCAGTCCCATCACTTCATGGCATATAGTAGGGGAAACAATGGAAACAGTGACAGACTTTATTTTCTTGGGCTCCAAAATCACTGCAGATGGTGACTGCAGTGATGAAATTAAAAGATGCTTGCTCCTTGGAAGAAAAGCTATGACAAACCCACACAACATATTAAAAAGCAGAGATATTACTTTGCCAACAAAGTCTGTCCAGTCAAACCTATGGTTTTTTCAGTAGTCATGTATGGATGTGAGAGTTATACCATAAAGAAAGCTGAGCAGTGAAGAATTGTTGCTTTTGAGCTGTGGTGATTCTTGAGAGTCCCTTGGACTTCCGGGAGATCAAATAAGTCAATCCTAAAGGAAATCAATCCTGAAAATTAATTGGAAGGACTGATGCTAAAGCTGAAGCTCCAATACTTTTGACCACGTGATGTGAAGAGTTGACTCATTAGAAAAGACCCTGATGATGGGAAAGATGGAAGGCATGAGGAGGATGGGACAACAGAGGATGAGATGATTGGATGGCATCACCGACTCAATGTGGTTTTGTGCAAGCTCCTGAAGTTGGTGATAGACAGTGAAGCCTGGTGTGCTGCAGTCCATGGGGTCACAAAGAATCGGACATGACTGAGTGACTGAACTGACTGATGTAGAATAAACCAGCCTCAAAACACATATATAGTGCATGATCTCATATACATAACATTCTTGAAAAAGTAAAAGTCTAGAGAAATATACGCCACAGATTAATGGTTTCTAGGGCATTCAATTCAGTTCAGTTCAGTCGCTCAGTTGTGTCCAACTCTGTGACCCCATGAACTGCAGCACACCAGGCCTCCCTGTCCATCATCAACTCCTGGAGTTCACCCAAACCCATGCCCATCAAGTCGGTGATGCCATCCAACCATCTCATCCTCTGTCCTCCCCTTCTCCTCCTGCCATCAATCTTTCCCAGCATCAAGGTCTTTTCAAAGGAGTCAGCTCTTCACATCAGGAGGCCTAAGTATTGGAGTTTCAGCTTCAGCATCAGTCCTTCCAATGAATACCCACGACTGATCTCCTTTAGGATGGACTGGTTGGATCTCCTTGCAGTCCAAGACTCTCAAGAGTCTTCTCCAACACCACAGTTCAACAGCATCAATTCTTCAGTGCTCAGCTTTCTTCATAGTCCAACTCTCACATTCATACATGACCACTGCAAAAACCATAGCCTTGACTAGACAGAACTTTGTTGGCAAAGTAATGTCTCTGCTTTTTAATATGCTGTCTAGATTGGTCATAACTTTCCTTCCAAGGAATAAGCATCTTTTAATTTCATGGCTGCAATCACCATCTGCAGTTACTGTGGAGCCCAGAAAAATAAAGTCAGCCACCATTTCCCCATCTATTTGCCATGAAGTGATGGGATCGGATGCCATGATCTTGGTTTTCTGAATGTTGAGCTTTGAGCCATTTTCACTCTCCTCTTTCACTTTCATATTTAGTTCTTCTTCACTTTCTGCCATAAGGGTGGTGTCATCTGCATATCTGAGGTTACAATCACCACAAATTGACACCAGGAAACTTTTGATGATTATGGCAACATTCTCTATCTTATCTGTTATTGTTGTTTTAAGTGTCTACATATTTGTCAAAATTCATAGAATTTTATATTAAAAAGGATGATTTTTACTGTTTGCAAATTATATCTTTGTACAAATGACCAGCAAATGAAAATGTGCTCAACATCATTGAAATCTCACCTCACACCTGTCAAGAGGCCTATTATTATTAAAAGGATAAATGCCATTATAAATGCCAGTTTTTAAAAAGGATATTTACCTTTATTGCACTTTCCTTTATGGCCTAATAAATATTTTATTAATTAAGCATTTAAGAATGTGCACTTGTATAAATTATTCAGGTGACTAAAAGCACTGCATAATATTTATACTTCTAAATATTCAATTTTTAGAAAAGGTTTTTTTCTGAAATTTTATTCTTATCAGTGGATCCTTTATTTTACTCTGAGAGGCTGGCATTATGAAAGAAAAAAAGAGTCCTAAATTCTATGCCCCATCTCGATTCCTGTTATTATTTTACTCTAGCTAGTTATCAGTTGTCAAAACAACAGGTTAAACCTAGCACCTAACAGTGTGCCAAATCTCTTTTGGAAAGAAACCTCCATAATCTCTTCAGGACTTTTATTTCCTCAGCTTGATCTGGACACTCACAGTTTCCAAAATGAGGGAGTCAGTGCAATAGTGCATAAAATATGAGGGCTCTGAAAGCCCATGCCTGCTTAGGGGAGTGTGTAATTTAATAAAGTGTTCATTGATGTCAGCACACTGACTCATCACACTTGTGTTGATGTCGCAGCCTGCAGCACAGAGACTCCTACTGCTAATTAGATGACTGAAGCAAGATTATCTTTCCCTTGGAGATAGACACAAAGGCGAGAGAGTTATTCTCAAAGGTATTTTCAATTTACAAGTATTTGATGGGACAGAACCAAAATAGGAACAGGCACACTGTAGGGGTGGCCAGCTAGGGAAATGAACTCAACACAGTTGCATTATTTACAAGAATGAAAGTTATAAAAGACACCACCAGGCTTCTATTGTTCCTACTTTATTCCCACATAGATTTCTAACATAAATTATGAAGAAGGAATAACATTTTTATGGCTTACATGCTAAGCTTTTTAACAACTCCTTGTAAATCCCAGAAAAATTCAAGAGCTCTGAGTTGAAATCCATATGTTGGACTTTACACTTTGTTATCTCGGAACATCTGTTAGTTTTACCTTTTATAATTATGCTCAAAAAAGTCAAATGAATGATATCTCAAAAGAAGTTGAATTATATATCAGTCACAGAGTTAGGAGAGGCTTTTCACCTAAGATCATACAAATGAAAGCTTTGCTCATATTGAAGCAAAAGCAAATCTCTGTGATAATTTTCATCAAACGGTTGTAATACTTTAAATATTTTATCTCATAACCTGACCTAAATATTAAAGATTATCTGGTGATAAAAATTATTTACTCAGTATTATTATAAAGATGATTTTATATTTTTAAAGCAAGCCCTCAATTTTTATTCATTTATTTTGTATTTGATAACATCAAATGGAAACTTTACTTGCCTGATAGTGTTTGAACCCTCAGTTTGCTATGAAATACTTTGACAAGAAATATTATTAGAAGAAAGGAAACTACTAAACAGTGTGCATGAGGTAATGTTTCGTATTTTTGTTATACTAACATGGACATATTCTTACAAAAGAGTAAATTGTAGATAGAATTATCCCATTTTTAAAAAGGCATTCCTTTTATTTTTTTAATTTTTGGCTGTACCACATGGTAAATATTGTTCCCTGATCAGAGATTTAACCTGTGTCCCCTGCATTGGAAATGTGGAGTCTTAACCACTGGACTGCCATGGAAATCCCCAGCATGACCCCATTTTAAACCAGTGCTAATGAGAAAAGGTATGGAATAATAATTGATTTGTTAGGAAACTGAGCCATCTCTCTTGACTTTTCTTGTTGTCAATACACGTTGCTCTCTAATGTTCTAATTTACTTATTTTATTTTGTTTTTTTTAAGCAAACAAGTTCAAAATAGTGCATATTTTACTATTCTGATCTTTCAGTGAAAAGAAACCATTAACAGTTTTATCATTCTGTTACTTAATCATTTTAATGAACAACTCTTTAATATTATAGCTTGTAAAAACCAGATACTGTATAAATAATCAGGATTTAAAAGGTATAATGATACTCTTTTACCTATGTTTAAAATTCATAAGGGAAAATAGAGGAAAATGAATAAGCAGCATTTTTAAAGTTATTAAACTTTGAGCATTTAAAAAATTCCCATTACATGTCCTCGTTGCCACACCCCAACTGATTTAACATTATTCTTTGGGCTAGAGATTTCAGGTATCAGGCTCTGAGGGTGTGGAAAGAATAAGATTGTGATTACTTAGCATGGAATTTTAAATTGTACTTTCCTCAGCAAAAACATCAGTATTTGCAAAATAAGTGCCTTGAAAGTCAGTAATTATTATATTTGCAAAGCTTTCCTAATTACCTCAGTGTGGAGAGAACTAACGATAAAATGTAGGATAATTCCCACATCACTGGAAAGGGGGAGATCACTGTAGATTCTGGAAAATGGCTCCTGTGATAAGAAATAGAATGTAGAATGATCAGTGGTCAAATAGTGTCAGTCTCCTGGCCCCTGGCTCCTTCTTCCTTTTCCATGATTAGGAAATGTGATTAATATTTAATATAATCAAGTTGTAAGTATTCTATTAGGGAAATATATAAAGTGTTTTTTGTAAGAATTTGTTGAGTGACTATGTGTTCAAAGATCCATGCTTGGTCCTAGGGATAAATATTAGAACAGTAAATAATCTAAGATGAAAAACAGCATCTAAACTACGTAGAAATGTGTTTGGCACATGATAGCACTCGGTCAGTGTTGGCTCTGAAGAAGCTTTTTTGTACTTTTTCTGTTTTCTTTTACTAAACACTAATTGTTGATCCTTCAGTGACAGGAGAGAAACATTTAGTATACTTTAAGACGTCCATCCTAAAGGAGATCAGTCCTGGGTGTTCATTGGAAGGACTGATGCTGAAGCTGAAACTCCAATACTTTGGCCACATCACGCGACGAGTTGACTCATTGGAAAAGACCCTGATGCTGGGAGTGATTGGGGGCAGGAGGAGAAGGGGACGACAGAGGATGAGATGGCTGGATGGCATCACCGACTAGATGAACATGAGTTTGAGTAAAGAGTTGGACAGGACTGAGTGACTGAACTGAACTGAGATCAGTTAAAGGCCCAGCACCCTCCCTCAATCTCACCTCTTAATTTACATTTCTTTACCTCTTTATCATTTCCCATCTTTCTTCCCCACCCACTAAGTGCAAGTAAGTACAAGGCACTTAAAATCTTGGGGTTTTGGACTGTGAAAAATAAAACCTTGAAAATAAGAATATTGCCAGGAAATATTTATTGATGTTAGTATGAAGATTTCACCAGAAATAAATCAATATATAACTCTATATTCAGGGATCCTAATTCCATTTGGTGGGTTTATTTAACTTTGCCATTCAGAAGAAATGTAATGTTTTATTCATAAGTGTTTTTGAAATAGAGGCCAAGCATTCATATTTATAATATGAAAAAACATTAATATTTAAATATTTATCTCTAAATTTAATCAAATGCAATTAGCATAATGGAAGCAAAAATACAGATGACCCTAGTTAATATTTTCAGATGGACTATAAAACTACTGTTTATTGAAATTAAGATTATATAATTCAATTTATATTTAAGAAGCTGTTTAATATGATGCTATTTTCTGTAGCCCAACTCATGTATCTTGAAGATTCTTTGCCTTATTTCTCTGATTTATATAATTAGAAATTAATTTACAGTAGTTTAAGAATGAATTGAGACTTCTCTGGTGGCTCAGACGGTAAAAGCATTCTGCCTACAATGCGGGAGACCTGGGTTCCATCCCTGGGTCAGGAAGATCCTCTGGAGAAGGAAATAGCCACCAACTCCAGTATTCTTGCCTGGAAAATCCCATGGAAGGAGGAGCCTGGTAGGCTACAGTCCATGGGGTCACAGAGTCAGATAAGACTGACAGTGATTTCACTTTCACTTTCATTTTTCTTTTCAAGAATAGATCTAGCACTTGTGAAAGTACCTTGCTCAATAGTTCAGTTCAGTTCAGTGGCTCAGTCGTGTCCGACTCTTTGTAACCCCATGAATCGCAGCACGCCAGGCCTTGCTGTCCATCACCACCTCCTGAAGTTTACTCAACTCATGTCCATCAAGTGGGTGATGCCATCCAGCCATCTCATCCTCTGTCATCCCCTTCTCCTCCTGCCTCCAATCCCTCCCAGCATCAGGGTCTTTTCCAATGAGTCAGCTCTTTGCATCAAGTGGCCAAAGTATTGGAGTTTCAGCTTCAGCATCAGTCCTTCCAATGAACACCCAGGACTAATCTCCTTTAGGATGGACTTCTTAAAGTATACTAAATGTTTCTCTCCTGTCACTGAAGGATCAACAATTAGTGTTTAGTAAAAGAAAACAGAAAAAGTACAAAAACATATTTCTTATAGCAATTTAAATAGTAATTTTTTGCCTTTGTTCAGGTATATTGGTGTGGTCCCATTTAATCAATATAGTGAAACTGATATAACACAAATTGAACTTTGGGAATAACAAGATAGTTTTGTAGTCCATCAAAAACACATGTGGTAATAACTTCTGATGGAATACTACCCTTATATTTTTGAGCCTTTTTAAAAGGATGATTGGATTTCTTTATCAGGACTGCACAGTACCTATCTGCAAAGCATGAAGACACACCCCTGAGAGATATTACTCACAGCTACTGTTTCTGAGACAAACTTCAAGTAACTGACAGTGGAACTCATTGCCATCATCTAGGATAATCCTATAGCTTTTCCATAGAGACAAAATGCTAAAGAGTGCAATATAGTGATTTTCACTCTACCCTTACTGGAGGTATCTGTTTCTCAAAACTAAAATGGATAATTGAAGTGCAAATCAGCAGTAGAAAATTTGTGGAGATTTGCTGAGGTATCAACACCAAATCTTTACTACTTGTTTTGTTTGACTATGCAATTAGTGAAAGTACCTTGAAATAATTCAGGAGAAATAATACATTTGTACTTGCTGCCGTTAATACATCTATGAGCAAGTATAAATAAATGGGTGGTTAGATAAGATTCATTTTCACTGCAGTATGATTCATTTTTATAGCCTTTCTTGCAAAGAGAGAGACTAAATCATCTTTATTTTCTATGTGTTTTCTTTTCTTCAATTTTCAAAATTTTGTTCATTGTTTTCATTGTATTCTTCTTGCTATTGTTTGGTTTGCAAGCATCCTCTTCACTGAAAAAAAAGGAATTGATAGTTTTAATCTACCACAAAAATGAAAGAATATCCTTGGAAATATCAGGGGTAGCTGGTGAAGACATTCTTAGTATTTAGGAATTGGGCAATGTTGTTACCTAGGGCATCCTGGTGATTACCTCAAACTTTAAATAAACTAATTTGGGGGCATATTATTTAATGGCATTCATGAATCAGTCTTTTATGAAGATAAAATACACAGCACAGATGAGCTTTTTTTCACCATTTTTTTTTTTTTTTTGACATTTGCAGAAACCTGTGAAATGGGTCATAGATCAATCTCACCATATTTTCTCTGCTGTTGCCTTTCACAACCTTCTCATTGTTGGGGCCACCATCTGATGAAGCAAGAATTCAGCTTTGTTTTCCAGACAAGGTAAATAGAGAATCAGGCACATGTGTGCTCAGTAGCTAAGTCGTGCCCAACCCTTTGCAATCCTATGGACTGTAGCCCGCCAGGCTCCTCTGTCCATGGGATTTCCAGGCAAGAATACTGGAGCGGGTTGCCATTTCCTTCTCCAGGGATATTCCCCATCAGGGATTGAATCCACATCTCCTGTGTCTCCTGTATTGGCAGGCAGATTCTTTACCACTGAGCCACCTGAGAAGGTTAATGGTGTCTACGATAATTCTCTCTGCCTGCTAGACTAAACTGTTGTATATGTGGATGGATCCTGGGAACCTGTTTAAACTGAGGTGTAATGCAAAACTTATGTTTACCATCATTTTCATTTTTTCATTTGGCCACTGGCTGGTTCTGTGAAAATCCAAGAGAGTAGGGCTCATTTTCTGTAGTGTCCTCCCTCATTTTCCTACTGGCTAGAATAATAGCTGAAGATGTGGTCTTTGGCTTCAACCATCAGGTCACCTTCAACTGTAGGATCAAGTGTCTGCAGGTATTTGCACCTTCTGATGTCACTGGTACATGTGACCACCTCCACAACTCGTTAACATTCATTCTTAACTCTACTTGCTTTTTTTTTAAATTAACTTTAGTGAGGACACATTAGACAGAAAATTTCATATATCTAATGCATGCATTTTGATGAGTTTGGACATATGCATACATCCATGAAATCCTCACTGTGAACAAGATAATAAGCCTATCCTTCACCTCCAAAAGATTTCTAGAGTCTCCTTGCTTTTCTTGTGCGTATGTGGTTAGAGCATGCTATCTGCCTCCTTAGCAAGTTTTTAAATGCACAACACAGCATTGTTAACTGAAATGGCAACCCACTCTAGTACTCTTGCCTGGAAAATCCCATGGACGGAGGAGTGTGGTAGGCTACAGTCCATGCAGTCGCAAAGAATCAACACGACTGAGCGACTTCACTAGGTTGTATGGCACATCTTTAGAAGTTACCCATCTTGTATAAACGTAACTTTATACCCATTAAACAGCTCCTCATTTCTTCCCCTGCCCCATCTTCTCAGAATAGACAAGTACTCACAATGCATTATAATACTGTTCCTGCCTGTTTCTCTATATTCATTTCTCATCTATTTGTGCTAACTGATCTTCTTCTAGTACAGTGGACTCCATTCATTTCACCCAATACTTCAAGTCCATTTTTCTATCAGGATCTTTACACTTGCTGTTCCCTCTGCACTGAGAGCTCTTCTACTCACATTTCACATACCTCACATTTCACATTTCTCATCTCAACTTAAATATCACCTTCTCAAAAATGTCTGATGATTCTACTTAAAACTGACCCTCAGAGACATTTTCCTTCACTTCATATCATTCATTACTTTTATATTTTTCATCACAGGGTAATATATTATTGTTAATTTGTCTACTGTTCATGTATTATCTGTCCCTAAAACGTATTCTACACAAATACAAGAAACTAATGTTTATTATGTTTTGCTTCAGCCACAACACACAGAGCAGTCTTGCCACGTTTGCAGAACAATGTCTGTTAGCAACAAATCAAATAAAACAAAGAAAGGAAGAATAACTGTAATTCTTTTCTAAGGCCTGGGAGCTTCCCTGAAACTTTCAATATTTATCATGGATGGTGCTTCTGAGACCTCAATCTTCACTTGATTTCCGATTAAGTGTGGATTCACTTTCAAGTCTACCCATTAGACTGATTCTTTTTATACTGTTTATGTGATAAATTGATTCATTATGTAATTCAACTTAGTGGTCAAGGTTGAGTAAGCCATATCCTTTGGAAATTATGGCTTGAAGCAGTAAGTGGTTCTTAACTGTGATCAGGCATAGCAGATATTCACTACCCAAATGTTTGGTAAATACAGATTATGATTTGACTATAGAGTTTTTAATTTATCTTTTCACATTGCCAAAGTACAAGCATGCTTTCTGTTTTAATTACTCCAGATTATATCCATGGCAACTATACTTTTTAACACAAATGTTACTTATAATTATCTGTTATACTTTTTCACAAAAAAGTATATATTCCATTACAATGCATGGACTTAGGCTTTCTTTGGTGAGTTAAAAAAAGAGGGAGGATCTAGTTTTGGTAATTTGTAATAGTCATCCAGGTTGAGGACAAAGGTGTACTTTAGTTATTTCATTTCTCTGCTGCAAGCAATATTTAAATGTTCACTAAGTTACTGAAAGGAGAATGATTTTATGTGTTTTTTGAGGATAGTGAGCGTCAGAAATTTGTTTCTTCAGCAATACATTTGTATTGTGGTTAGTATTATGGTTTTCAAGAGGTTTTTTTTTTTTTGCACTTTAAGGGAAGAACACTGAATACATGTTCTACACTTCAGAATTTCTTAAAGATGAAAGACGATAAAACAAAGAAGAAAGTACACAATAAATCAATATAAAAACAAGTCTAGCCCTGATAAGTATCAATGACGTCACTAGAGGGTAAGAGTTATTACTAGGTTGGAATTGCTTTGGAAAATCTGAACATAACTAATACTTTCCATGTTAATAAAAAAGTATTGTATAATCAATTGCTATTCTGTGAGAATTTTGATGTGAAACAAAATGAAATTTATTCTCCAGAATGTTTTGGTAGGCATTCAGATGCTTTAATTGATTCCAGATAAACAGGAGTATCAAATTTATATATCGAATAGACCACTGGACTAAGGCCAAAATTTTGTGTTTACCCATTTGTATGTCAGCTAAATTTACTCTACGCTATGACCACAGATTACAGTGATGCTCAGAGTACATGCATCATTCATTCCTCTAGCATCTCTCTTATGAGTCTAAGCAAGATAGTGATTTTAGAAAAACACAAATCTCTCATATTATGATTCCATTTAATTTAACATCTCCTTTTTTTTTTTCTGAGTTTCTTTTAAAAAAAAACTAATTGCAATGTCTTTTTCTTTTCAAAGGCCATGCAGTATATACATACATATATATGTATATACATGTGTGTGTGTGTGTGTGTGTGTATATATATATATTTATTTATGTATTGTTTTCAAATGTTTACAATGTTGTGTTGGTTTCTGCCATGCCCTTCCATGCTTAGTTACTCAGTTATGTCTGACTTTTTGCACCTCCATGGACTGTAGCCCATCAGACTCCTCTGTCCATGGAATTCTCCAGATAAGAATACTGAAGTGGGTTGCCATTCCCTTCTCCAAGGGATCTTCCCAACCCAGGGATTGAACAGGGGTCTCCTGCATTGCAGGCAGTTTTTTTTTACTGCCTGAGCCACCAGGGAAGCCCAAACAACAATGCAAATCAGTGATAATTATATGTACATCTGCTCTCTCAATAGCCCCCCTCCCCTCCCCCATCCCATCTCTCTAAGGCATCTCATCCTTTTAAAACCCATATCCCTTTTGTGCAAGGCCACTCCTGAAAAGAATGGCAAATATAGCCCCTTGCAAATGCAAGTTGTGTATGCCTAGAGGGTCAAATACAGCCCCTTGCAGATGCAAGTTGTGTATGCCTAGAGAACTTATAGCAGTTTTTCAACAATAGCACTGGTGATATTTTGAACTGAGTAATTCGTGGTTGTGGGAGGCCATTCTGTGGAATGCATCCCTGGCCTCCAAACCCTAAGGCCAGTGGCAATGCCCCCCTGCTTAACTGTGACAGACAAAAATATCTCTACATAGTGCCAGACATTCTCTGGGGTAGGAGGAGGAAAACTGCCCCCAATTAAGAACCACAAGATTGCAAAATTGCCTAGAATATTTATATTTAGATGCATAATTTAATTAAGCACTGAAAGCAAACTCTAAGCAAAATGTGCACATTTAAAGGAAAAAGAAGACTGAAATCAGCACCTGGCTAAAGTCCTGAAAAGAAGCAGGCCTTAAGCACATGTTTGTTAATTAATTTGTTTGCAATCTTACAGTGGAAGCCAATATTTTTATAGGATATTTTTCTATTTTTCCATTTCTAACCTATTTTCATAAAAGCTTGCAATTCAAAATGACCTCAGGATTAATCTAATCCATATCAGTAACTGTACAAATGCAAAATATGAGTCATCAGTCCCCAAAGGTTCCTACTAGCATAGCTGATCCAATCACCCAAAACTCAAGACGCCAGTCTCACACTAAAATTCTTGAAACATTCTGTATACCCTCAAGCTTACAGGTAGGATCTCTCCAGGAATACAATAAACCAAAACTCAGGAAAATACTGAAAAGTTTCTTTACACTAAAGTGTATGGTTGCTAAGGCTTAGTAAGGTTCTATTCTGTTTTAATTGGCAGAAATACAAGATGCAAAAGTTGACAGGAAGTTTTATGTGGGAGAAGGCAGAGTCAAGAATGCGTTAGGTTAGGAGGGGTCCAAAAATTCACTTTCGGTGACTTTCAGTAAGCAACAGCATACAGAATACATTTATTAAAGGTTTTACCCTGACTCAGTCTCTACCTTTATTTTCATCTTGGTTTTCATTGAAATGCATTTACTCAACAAGTGAAAAATTATTGGTTTTTGGTGTTGGGGAATAATGACATTAAAATATCTTTTGTGGTATTTTTGATGACTTAGTGATCTTGGTTTATTTGATATTTTTCAATACTCATAAATACCTTCCCAAATTAAAAAAAGAAATAGTTGATACTAATTTAAAGCATGAAAAATGCATACATGCATTTAACTTGGCTGATAAAATTAGTTGATTATTTGAAATAAAATTAGATCTTCATCACCTAGGAATGTCAACAAAATCTAAATGACTTAAAGAGTAAATGTACATGAAAGGTTTTGAGAGTAAATCCTAAGAGTTTTCATTGCAAGAGAAATTTTCTTTTCTTTTATTTTGTATACATATGAGATAATGGACATTCCTTAACTTACTGTGATAATCATTTCATGATGTACATCTGAATCATTATGCTGTACATCTAAAATTTACACAGTGCTGTCAATTACATTTTAATAAAACTGGAAGAAAAAAAGAGTAAAAGGAAAATATTGTTTAATATTTTTCAGATTCACAGAATGAAAATGGAACAAAAGAATAGAAAAACATCTAGCTATAAATTAAAGGAAGACGGTACAAAGGAATAATGAAATAATTATTTCTAAGTTTTCAACTGCTTCTTCTATTAGGACTATACCTATATATCTATACCCTCTGCCATGTACCTCTAGAAAGAAGTTGTTGGGTTAATAACACCCACATCCTCACCGCATTCACTTTCATCTTGGCCATGTAACTTGTTTAGGTCAGTTGCCCTTAAGAACCAGGAGCAAGAAAACTACTAGGATTTTGTCTTCTTTACACAAAAACAACAAAGAAATAAATATAAGCTTTGGCTATATTTCCAAATATACATTAATTTCATATCAGTAGAAAAAAGATGACTGGTACTTTTTAAGAGACATTTGGAGAAAAGAACATAACACAACTTAGTATCTTAATGGAATCTAAATCAAAATAAATCAAAAGGTAATTATGAAAATAGCATACCACAAATACAGTTAAGGGATTTTTAAAAGGTCTTTAAAGAAAACTTCAATACATTAACTGACGAGATAGTAAATGTAAAAGTTTTAATAATAGCAAGCCTACACATTTTAAAGACAATGTGCACACTGGGGAAAAATACATGTAAAATATATGATAAAGGAGTTCGTATCTCTAAGGGACTTTGTAATTCATTCAATGAACTTTGACAAATTAATAAGAAAAAAACAATAAGGATCACAATGAAAAAATAAGTAAAAAATAAATAGACAATGCCCAATGGAAAGATAAGAATCAGGGTATTAAATGTTTGTCATTATTTTTGCTGACAAGTTTATTTCAAATAGCCTTCCAATGTAGACTGAATATCCTGCTTTATAGTTCTTGACTCCCAAGGAAGAATTCCAAACAATAGATTCCTTAGCTTCTTCTACAGTTCGGAAAACCATATGTGAATTTGGCTCTACAAACTTGATGCATCAAAATTCTCAGTGATACACACATTGGTAGGAGTGGCTGCAGGCAAAAGAACTTCAGGGCAGTAGAAGAAATGTCCACTTTATTACAAGGCAAGACACAGCTGATGGCTCAAAACAAAACAAAAAATTGGCTGAAATTAAAAATAAAATTTTATCATCCTACAGTTTGCAGTAGCAAAATTAATTAATTAAATTATGACCTAGAGTAAAATGCCCATTGAACCACAAAACTTTGAGGGATCAGGTGGCTATTCTCAGAGAACAAAATTAAGAAGGAATGTGTAAACTGTGAAGGTGAATTTGTTGTTTCAAGCTATACTGACAGCTTGAAGGAAGCAAATAACAAGCATGAAGCCCTAAGTCTTAGCTGACGGCACAGAGAGAAACCATGGGAATTTTATGATTGATAAAATAATCTTGTATCACCTATAACAGTAGACTTAACTTGGAACTCCAAACTCAAAAGTTTGATCCTACCAATTATAAAATTTAAAAGTTTGCTGCATTCACAGTCTCATTAACCGCAGTATGCCTGCATGCTAAGTGCCAAGTCTCTTCAGCTCTGTCTGACTCTGCAACCCTATGGACTGTAGCCCACTAGGCTCCTCTGTCCATGGGATTTCCCAGGCAAGAATACTAGAGTGGGCTGCCGTGCCTTCCTCCAGGGATCTTCCTGACCCAGGGCTGGAACCCAAGTTTCCTGCATTGGCAGGTGGGCTCTTTACCTATGGCACCACTTGGGATACCCCTACCACCACAGTATAGGAAGGCTAATGGACTGATATAGAATAAGAGAGATTCTGAATCCTGGAGCAGAAAAATGTGGTAGGATCTAGATGACTCAGTGTCCCCCAAAATCCCAAACGTCTCTGAGTCTTCCCTGTTAGCAGAAACAGCCTTTCTTTCCAAGTCCAAGAAGGCCTCTTTTGCTTAAAATCCAATAACAACCTCATCTGAGAGAGTTACCTTAACAGGGAAAACTATTCTTATTATTCCCATCCTCCACCACTTCTAATTATCTCCTGATCTAAATTAAAATCAGAACTCAACATGCCGCAGGGAACCAATTACAAACTCAAATTCTAGAAGAGATGATGAAGCATGAAAACATTGTAATAATTTTGGATTTGTATCAACAGAAATCTAGAAAATACATACAGGAGTACATTTTGAATGTACTAAAGCAAAGACTGCAGTACATCATTTTAGAATGCAACATTTATTAATATGGTTGCCTTTCCCAGAAATTTAGAATTGGTGTGCTAACCTCAGCACATAATAAGGTTTGCTTTGTTGCTTAGTTAGCTAATTAAAATATGAACTTAATGAAGACTCTGAGATAAGCCCAAACTC